>NW_027048559.1:0-8855 GCF_025399875.1 Dalotia coriaria | reverse complement strand
AATAATCTTTTTCAAGCATTTTAGATCGTTGAAATCGTACAAATAGACGCAATATTAATAAAAACGAATAATAAAATTTCGTCTTTTTTATGATGTTTTACGCGTTAAACCCAGATTAAAGCTCAAAACGTCTGTTTTGCTAAAAAATCTTTTTTCAAGCTTGAGATCGTTGAAATCGTTCAAATAGCCTATTAAAAAAAACGAATAAAAAAAAATTTCGTCGTTTTCTGCTGTTTTACGCGTTAAAACGCAGTTTAAAAAACTAAAAACGTGCTGTTTTGCAAAAAATAAGCATTTTCAACTTTTAGATCGTTGAAATCGTTCAAAATAAACAATATTAAAAAAAACAAATAATAAAAATTCGTCGTTTTTATGCTTTTTTCGCTTTAAAAACGCACTTAAAGCTAAAAACGTGCTGTTTTGCTAAAATAATCTTTTTCAACATTTAAGATCGTTGAAATCGTTCAAATGCGCAATTTAAAAAAAACGAATAATAAAAATTTCGTCGTTTTCTGCTTTTTTTGCGCTTAAAAACGCAATTAAACTCAAAACGTGCTGTTTTCTAAAATAATTTTTTCAACTTTTTAATCTTGAAATCGTTAAATAGAAAAATTTTTTTAAAAAAAACGAATAAAAAAAAATTCGTCTTTTTTAAATGCTTTTTTACGCGTTAAAACGCAGTTTAAAAACTCAAAACGTCTTTTTTGCTAAAAATAATCTTTTTCAACATTTTAGATCGTTGAAATCGTTCAAATAGACCAATAAATAAAAACTAATAATAAAATTTCGTCGTTTTATGCTTTTTTCGGGTTAAAACCGATTAAAAGCTAAAAACGTGCTGTTTTGCTAAAATAATCTTTTTTCAAGCATTTTAGATGTTGAAATCGTTCAAATAGACGCAATAAATAAAAACAAATAATAAAATTTGTCTTTTTTATGCTGTTTTGCTTAAAACGCAGTTTAAAAACTCAAAACTTCTTTTTGCTAAAAAAATTTTTTCAAGCATTTTAGATCGTTAAAATCGTTCAAATAGACGCAATATTAATAAAAACGAATAATAAAAATTTCGTCGTTTTTATGCTGTTTTACGCGTTAAACGCAGTTAAAACTCAAACGTGCTGTTTTGCTAAAATAAGCATTTTCAAGCATTTTAGATCGTTGGCGTTCGATAGAAGCAATATTAATAAAAACGAATAATAAAAAATTCGTCGTTTTTATGCTGTTTGCAGCGTTAAAACGCAGATTAAAGCTCAAAACGTGCTGTTTTACTAAAGTAATCATTTTCAGCATTTTTAGATCGTTGAAATCGTTCCAAATAGACGCAATATTAATAAACAGCGAATAATAAAAATTTCGTGTTTTTATGCTGTTTTACGCGTTAAACGCAGATTAGCTCAAAACGATGCTGTTTTGCTAAAATAATCATTTCAATCATTTTTAGATCGTTTGAAATCGTTCAAATAAAAACAATATTAATAAAAGGAATAATAAAAAAAATTCGTCGTTTTTTATGCGGTTTTACGCGTTAAACGCAATTCTTTGCTAAAATAAGCATTTTCAAGCATTTTAGATCGTTGAAATCGTTCAAATAGAAGCAATATTAATAAAAACAGGTAATAAAAATTCGTCGTTTTTATGCTTGTTTACGTTAAGAAAACGCAGATTAAACTCAAAACGTGTTGTTTGCTAAAATATTCGTTTCAAACATTTTAGATCGTTGAAATTGTTCAAATAGACGCAATATTAATAAAAACGAATAATAAAAATTTCGTCGTTTTTATGCTGTTTTACCTTAAAACGCAGATTAAAGAAACTCAAAACGTGCTTTGTTTTGCTAGAAATAAGCATTTTCAAGCATTTTAGATCGTTGAAATCGTTCAAATGAGAAGCAATATTTAATAAAAACGAATAATAAAAATTCGTACGTTTTTATGCTGTGATACGCGATTAAAACGCAGATTAAAGCTCAAAACATGTTTTGCTAAAAATCATTTTCAAGCATTTTGAATCGTTGAAATCGTTCAAATAGACGCAATATTAATAAAAACGAATAATAAAAATTTCGTCGTTTTTATGCTGTTTTACGCGTTAAACGCAGATTAAAACTCAAACGATGCTGTTTTGCTTACAAAATAAGCATTTTCAAGCGTTTTAGATCGTTGAAATCGTTCAAATAAACAATATTAATAAAAAACGAATAAATTAATCTGCGTTTTAACGTAAAACAACATAAAAACGACAGAAGTACATTATTCGTTTTTATTAATATTTGCGTCTAACTAATGATTTCGCTGATCTAAATAACGAAAACTAACTATTTTAACAAACAACACGGATACAACAATATCTAACGTTATATGCCCCGTAAAAACAGCATAAAAGCGACAGTACAATATGTTAGATACTGTTGAACGTTTCAGCGATGCGAAAACGTTGACACAGCAAAACAGCACGTTTTGGCATTTAGCGCGTAAACTGGCACGCGGCAATTTTATTGTCGTTTTTATTAATATTGCTTCATATTTGAGCATTTTAACGATAAATAACGAAAATATTTTAACAAAACACAGCACGTTTTGACCCAATCTGCGTTTTTAACGCGTAAACGCGCCGCTGTTTGCGTTTTTGACCAATATTGCGTCTGTGAACGATTTCAACAATCTAAATGTAGTAATTATTTTAGCAAACTTGTACGTTTTTAACGCGTTTAACGTAAAACGGCATAAAGCACGACAATTTTGCTGTTCGTTTTTTATTAACTGTTATCTGTTGAACGTTTCAACGATGCGCTGCGAAAATGCTGGCTGGCAAAACAGCACGTTTTAACATCTGCGTTTTAACGCGTAAAGCAAAAAGCGACAGTATTAGATTTTTATTAACCGTCTGTTGAACGATTTCCAGCGATAAATAACGAAAATATTGACGCAGCAAAGGCAACATGTTTGAGGCAATGTACGTTTTAACGCGTAGGCACAACATAAAAACGACAGGTACATTATTGTTTTAACAGCGCTATTGCTTTATTTGAACATTTCGGCTGTCTAAATAACGGCATTTTGGCAGAACGGCGGCTTCGTTTTGGCTTTGTCTGCGTTTTAACGCGTAGCTGGCATAAAACGACGGGGTATTATTCGTTTTTGATAATATTGCGACTGTTGAACGATTTTAACGATCTAAATAACGAAATTATTTTAACGAAGCGTTTTTGGCATCTGGGCGCGTAGTAACATAGCTGACAATTTATTATTAGATTTTATTAACTATTGCTTCTATTTAGACGTTGCTGCAACTTTGTTTTCTTTAAAAATAATCATTTTTGGCATTTTGGATCGTTTGAAATCGTTCCGTGAACGCAATATTATTAAAAGGCGAATAATGAAATTTCGTCGTTTTGTGCTTGAACTTTTGCGTTAAAACGCGGATTAAAACTCCAAACGGTGCTGTTTTGGCACAAATGTCATTTTCAGCATTTTGGGTGGTGAAATCGTTTCAGAGTAGACACTTAATATTATTAAAAACGGAATAATAAAAAATTTTAAATGCGTTTTTGCTGTTTTGCGCGTGCTTATGAGATTAAAGCTCAAAACGTGCTGTTTTTGCTAAAATCATTTTCAAGCATTTTTAGATCGTTTAAATCATTCAAATAGACGCAATAGTAATAAAAAGCGGGTAATAAAAAGAATTTTAAATTACGTTTTATATGCTGTTTACGCGTTTAAAGCGCGGGTGAAACTCAAAACGTTGTTTGCTAAAATAAGCTTTATTTTAAGCATTTTAGATCGTTGAAATCGTTCAAGTAAGCAATATTAAGAAAAACGGAATAATAAAAAATTGGTCGTTTTTCTGCTGTTGCGTTAAGAACGCGAATTAAACTCAAAACGTGCTGTTTTGCTAAAATAATCGTTTTTCCAAGCATTTTAGATCGTTGAAATCGTTCGGAAATAGACGCAATATTAATAGGAAACGAATAATAAAATTTCGTCGTTTTTTATGCTGTTTTACGCGTTAAAAACGCAGATTAAAAGCTCAATACGTGCTGTTTTTGCTTTAAAATAAGCATTTTTCAAGCATTTTAAGTCGTTGAAATCGTTCAAGGCAAGCAATATTAATAAAAACGAATAATAAAAAATTCGTCGTTTTTTATGCTGTTTTACGCGTTAAAACGCAGATTAAAGCTCAAAACGTGCTGTTTTGCTTTAAAATAATCATTTTCAGCATTTTTAGATCGTTGAAATCGTTCAAATAGACGCAATATTAATAAAAACGAATAATAAAAATTTCGTCGTTTTTTATGCTGTTTGCGCGTTAAAGCGAATTAAAGCTCAAACGATACTGTTTTGCTAAAATAAGCATTTTCAGCATTTTAGATCGTTGAAATCGTTCAGAAGTAGAAACGTAGTAATAAAAACGAATAATAAAATTCGTCGTTTTTTATGCTGTTTTACGCGTTAAACGCGAAGATTAAAGCTCAAAACGTGCTGTTTTGCTAAAATAATCATTTTCAAGCATTTTTAGATCGTTGAAATCGTTCAAATAGACGCAATATTAATAAAAAACGAATAATAAAGAATTTCGTCGTTTTTATACTGTTTTACGCGTTAAAACGCAGATTAAAACTCAAAACGATACTGTTTTGCTAAAATAAGCATTTTTTCAGCATTTTAGATCGTTGAAATCGTTCAAATAAAGCAATATTAATAAAGACAAAATTTCGTCGTTTTTGTGCTGTTTTGCGCGTTAAAAGCGCGGTTAAAGCTCAAAAACGTGCTGTTTTGCTAAAATAATCATTTTCAAGCATTTTAGATCGTTGGGAAATCGTTCAAATAGACGCAATATTAATAAAACTAATAATAAAATTTCGTCGTTTTTGCTTTTGTTTACAGGTTAAAACGCAGATTAAGCTCAAAACGTGCTGTTTTGCTAAAATAATCATTTTCAAGCATTTTAGATCGTTGATCGTTCAAAAAGACGCAATATTAATAAAAACGAATAATAAAAATTTCGTCGTTTTTATGTTTGCTTTACGCGTTAAAACGCAGATTAAAGCTCCAAAACGTGCTGTTTTGCTAAAATAAGCATTTTCAAGCATTTGAATCGTTGAAATCGGACAAACAATATTAATAAAAACGAATAATAATAAATTCGTCGTTTTTATGCTGTTTTATGCGTTAAAACGCAGATTAAAACTCAAAACGTTCTGTTCTGCTAAAAATAATCATTTTCAAGCATTTTAGATCGTTACGAAACCGGGGCAATATTAATAAAACGAATAATAAAAATTTCGTCAGATTTTTTATGCTGTTTTGCGTTAAACGCGGATTAAAGCTCAAAACGTGCTGTTTTGCTAAAATAAGCATTTTCAGCATTTTAGATCGTTGAAATCGTTCAAATAGAATCAATATTAATAAAAACGAATAATAAAAATTCGTCGTTTTATGCTGTTTTACGCGTTAAAACGCAGATTAAAGCTCAAAACGTGCTGTTTTTGCTAAAATAAGCATTTTCAGCGTTTGATCGTTGAAATCGTTCAAATAGAAGCCAATATTAATAAAAAACGAATAATAAAATTCGTCGTTTTATGCTGTTTTACGCGTTGCGCTTGCGGGTCGCTTCAAACGTGTTGTTTGCTAAAATAATCATTTTCAACATTTTAGATCGTTGAAATCGTTTCAAAATAGACGCAATATTAATAAAAAACAGATAATAAAAATTTCGTCGTTTTTATGCTGTTTTACGCGTTAAAACGCAGATTAAAATAAAACGTGCTGTTTTGCTAAAATAATCATTTTCAGCATTTTAGATCGTTGAAATCGTTCAAATAGGCCGCAATATTAATAAAACGGAATAATAAAATTTCCGTCGTTTTTTATGCTGTTTTACGCGTTAAACGCGGGTGAAAGCTCAAAAACGTGCTGTTTTTGCTAAAATAAGCATTTTCAAGCATTTTAGATCGTTGAAATCGTTCAAATAAGTAATATTAATAAAAACGAATAATAAAAATTCGTCGTTTTATGCTTTGTTTTTGCGCGTTAAAACGCAGATTAAAGCTCAAAACACGTGCTGTTTTGCTTTAAAATAATCATTTTCAAGCACATTTTAGATCGTTGAAATCGTTCAAATAGACGCAATAATAAAACGAATAATAAAAAGGCTGCGTCCAGCGTTTTTATGCTGTTTTACGCGTTAAACACGTTAAGCTTTAAACATTCTTTCATTTTTTGCTAAAATAAAGCGTTTTCAAACATTTTAGTGAAATCGTTCAAATAGAAGCAATATTAATAAAAAGGAATAATAAAAATTCGTCGTTTTTATGCTGTTTTACGCGTTAAAACGCAGATTAAATAAACGTGCTGTTTTGCTAAAATAATCATTTTCAAGCATTTTAGATCGTTGAAATCGTTCAAATAGACGCAATATTAATAAACGAATAATAAAAGTTTCGTCGTTTTTACATGCTGTTTTACGCGTTAAACACCGGGTGAAAGCAAAACATTGCTGTTTTGCTAAAATAAGCATTTTTAAGCATTTTAGATCGTTGAAATCGTTCAAATAGAAGCAATATTAATAAAAACGAATAAATAAAAAATTTCGTCGTTTATATGCTGTTTTACGCGTTAAAACGCAGATTAAAATCAAAAACGTGCTGTTTTGCTAAAATAAGCATTTTAAGCATTTTTTAGATCGTTGAAATCGTTCAAATAGAAACATGTGAAAAAACGAATAATAAAAATTCGTCGTTTTATGCTGTTTACGCGTTAAACGCTGATTAAAGCTCAAAACATTGCTGTTTTCTTTAAAATAATCATTTCAAGCATTTTAGATCGTTGAAATCATTGCAAATAGACGCAATATTAATAAAAACGAATAATAAAAAATTTCGTCATTTTTATGATGTTTTGCGCGTTAAACCGCAGATTAAAGCTCAAAGCGTGCTGTTTGCTTAAAATAATCATTTTCAAGCATTGTAGATCGTTGAAATCGTTCAAATAGACGCAATAGTAATAAAAAAACGAATAATAAAGATTTCGTCGTTTTTCTGCTGTTTTGCGCGTTAAAACGCCGTTAAGCTCAAAACGTGCTGTTTTTGCTAAAATAAGCATTTTCAAGCATTTTAGATCGTTGAAATCGTTCAAATAGAAGCAATATTAATAAAAACGAATAATAAAGTGCGTCGTTTTATGCTGTTTTACGCGTTAAAACGCACGTAAAACTCAAAACGTGCTGTTTTTGCTAAATAATCATTTTCAAGCATTTAAGATCGTTGAAATGTTCAAATAGACGCAATATTAAAACGAATAATAAAAATTTCGTCGTTTTTATGCTGTTTACGCGTTAAACGCAGATTAAAAAGCTCAAACGTGCTGTTTTGCTAAAATACTTCAGAAGCATTTTAGATCGTTGAAATCGTTCAAAATAGAAGCAATATTAATAAAAACGAAGAATAAAAAATCGTCACGTTTTTATGCTGTTTTACGCGTTAAAACGCGAAGATTAAGCTTTCAAAACGTGTGCTGTTTGCTAAAATAATCATTTAGCATTTAGATCGTTGAAATCGTTCAAATAGACGCAATATTAATAAAAACGAATAATAAAAAATTTCGTCGTTTTTTTATGCTGTTTTTACGCGTTAAACGCAGATTAAAACTCAAAACGTGCTGTTTTGCTTTAAAATATAAGCATTTTCAAGCATTCACAGATCGTTGAAATCGTTCAAATAGAAGCAATATTAATAAAAACGAATAATAAAAAGTGCGTCGTTTTTTTTTATGCTGTTTTACGCGTTAAAACGCAGATTAAAAGCCAAACGTGCTGTTTTGCTAAAATAATCATTTTCAGCATTTTAGATCGTTGAAATCGTTCAAAATAGACGCAATATTAATAAAAACGAATAATAAAATTTCGTCGTTTTTTATGCTGTTTTACGCGATAAAACGCAGATTAAAAACTCAAAACGTGCTGTTTTGCTAAAATAAGCATTTTCAAGCATTTTAGATGATTGAAATCGTTCAAATAGAAGCAATATTAACCAAAAACGAATAATAAAAATTCGTCGTTTTATGCTGTTTTACGCGTTAAAGGCAGATTAAAGCTCAAACGATGCTGTTTGCTAAAATAATCATTTCAAGCATTTTAGATCGTTGAAATCGTTCAAATAGACGCAATATTAATAAAAACGAATAATAAAAATTTCGTCGTTTTTTATGCTTTGTTTTTACGCCCAAAACGCAGATTAAAGCTCAAAACATTAACATTTTTGCTAAAATAATCATTTTTCAAGCATATAAGATCGTTGAAATCGTTCAAATAGGCCGCAATATTAATAAAAAACGGGTAAGCCAAAAATTTCGTCGTTTTTATGCTGTTTTACATAAAACGCAGATTAAACTCAAAAGCTGATGCTGTTTTGCTTAAATAAGCATTTTCAGCATTTTAGATCGTTGAAATCGTTCAAAATAGAAGCAATATTATTAAAAACGAATAATAAAAAATTAAATCACGTTTTTATGCTGTTTTACGCGTTAAAACGCAGATTAAAGCAAAAACGTGCTGTTTTGCTAAAATAATCATTTTCAAGCATTTTAGATCGTTGAAATCATTCAAATAGACGCAGCGTAATAAAAAACGAATAAAAATTTCGTCGTTTTTATGCTTGTTTTTACGCGTTAAAACGCAGATTAAACTCCGACGTGCTGTTTTTTGCTAAAATAATCATTTTCAAGCATTTTAGATCGTTGAAATCGTTCAAATAGACGCAATATTAATAAAAACTAATAATAAAAAATTTTGTCGTTTTATGCTGTTTTACGCGTTAAACGCAGATTAAAACTCAAAAACGATGCTGTTTTAGCAAAATA
>NW_027048558.1:0-8857 GCF_025399875.1 Dalotia coriaria | reverse complement strand
AAACAGCAAAAAAAACGACAATTTTTATTACCTTTTTTATTAATATTTCTTCTTTTTTGAACGATTTCAACGATCTAAAATGTTTGGAAAATGTTTTATTTTGGCAAAACAGCACGTTATAAAATTTTTTTCCCCCGGTTTTTAACGCGTAAAAAAAAATTTACAAAAAAACGACAAAATTTTTATTTTCTTTTTTTATTAATATTGCGTTTTTGAAGGGATTTCAACGATTAAAATTTTAAAAAATGATTATTTTAGCAGAACAGCATTTTTTTGGTTTTAATCTGCTTTTTGGCGAAAAAACAAAAGCATGGGACGAATTTTTATTATTCGTTTTTTTTAAATTTTGGGTCTTTTTTTGAAGGGATTTAAAACGATCAAAAAATGCTTGAAAATGCTTATTTTAGCAAAACAGCACTTTTTGAGTTTAACTGCTTTTTTAACGGGAAAAACAGCAAAAAAAACGACGAAATTTTTATTATTCGTTTTTAAATATTGCGTCTTTTTAAAACCTTTTTCCCAACGTTTCAAAAATGCTTAAAAAGATTTTTTTAGAAAACCCCAAATTTTTGAGTTTTTAAGGGTTTTTTAAACCGGGAAAAACAGCATGTAAAACAAAATTTTTGCCATTCGTTTTTATTAATAGGTTTCTTTTTGAAGATTTCAACGACAAAAAATGCTTAAAAATGTTTTATTTTAGCAAAACAGCGATTTTTTGGGGTTTTAATTGCTTTTTAACGCGAAAAACAGCATAAAACACCCTTTTTATTATTTTGTTTTATTAATATTGCCTATTTGAAGGGATTTCAACGATTCCCCTTTTAAAAAATGATTATTTTAGAAAAACAGCACGTTTTAAAGTTTTTGATCTGCGTTTTAACGCGTAAAACAGCATAAAAAGGGACAAATTTTTTTATTATTCGTTTTTTTTAAATAGGGGCTTCATTTGAACGAAAGAACTATCTAAAATGCTTGAAAATGTTATTTTAAAAAAAGCATTTTTTTGAGTTTAAATGCTTTTTAACGCGAAAAAAAAAGCAAAAAAAACGACGAAATTTTATTATTCTTTTTTTATTAATATTGCCCCCATTTAAAACGATTTAAAACCCCCCAAAAATTTTTTTAAAAGAAAGCAAAACAGAATTTTTTGGGTTTTTAATCTGCATTTTAACGCGAAAAAACAAAGCAAAAAACGACGAAATTTTTATTATTCGTTTTTTTAAATTTGTTTTTTATTTGAACGATTTCAACGATCTAAAATGCTTGAAAATGTTTTTTAAAACCCAAAAACAGCACGTTTTGTTTTTAATCTGCGTTTTAACGCAAAAAAAAAAACAGCAAAAAAACGACGAATTTTTTATTATTCGTTTTATTAATATTGCTTCTATTTAAACGATTTCAACGATCTAAAATGTTTGAAAATGTTTTTTTTAGCAAAACAGCATTTTTTTGAGCTTTAATCTGCTTTTTTAAGCAAAACAGCTTTAAAAACTTTTTAAATTTTTAATTATTCTTTTTTATTAATATTGGGTCTTTTGGAAGGGATTTCAACGATCTAAAATGTTTGGGAAAGATTTTTTTTGGAAAAAAACAGCACTTTTTGGCTTTAATCTGCTTTTTAAGGTAAAACAGCAAAAAAAAACGACGAATTTTTATTTTCTTTTTTATTAATATTGCTTCTTTTTTGAACGATTTCAACGATTAAAATGCTTGAAAACGCTTTTTTTAAAAGCAAAACAGCACGTTTTAAAAGTTTTTAATTGCTTTTTAACGCGAAAAAAACAGCAAAAAAAACGACGAAATTTTTATTATTCGTTTTTTTAATTAATATTGCTTTCTATTTGAACGGGGATTTCCACGTTTAAAAAAAAATGTTTGAAAATGATTATTTTAGAAAAAACAGCGGTTTTAAATTTTTTAAATTCGTTTTAACGCGAAAAAAAAAGCAAAAAAACGACGAATTTTTTATTTTTCCTTTTTTATTAATATTGCTTCTATTTGAAGGGTTTTTCCCCAACGATCAAAAAATGCTTGAAAAGCTTATTTTAAAAAGCACGTTTGTTTTTTAATTTCTTTTTTTAAACCGCGAAAAATGGCAAAAAAAAATCACCAAAATTTTTTTATTATTCGTTTTTTTAATATTGCGTTTTATTTGAACGATTTCAACGACCCCAAAATGCTTAAAAGATTATTTTGGCAAAAACAGCACGTTTTGAGCTTTAATCTGCGTTTTAACGCGAAAAACAGCAAAAAAACGACAATTTTTTATTATTTCGTTTTTTTTAAAATTTGTTTCTTTTTGGGAACGTTTTTCAACGATTTTAAAATGTTTTGAAAATGCTTATTTTAGCAAAACAGCACTTTTTTGTTTTTTTAATCTGCGTTTTAACGCGTAAAACAAAAAAAAAACGACAAATTTTTTTATTATTCTTTTTTTATTAAAAATTTGTTTTATTTAAAAGGGATTTCAACGATTCAAATGGGAAAATGATTTTTTTAGCAAAAACAGCACGTTTTGAGCTTTAATCTGCGTTTTAACGCTAAAACAGCATAAAAAACGACGAATTTTTATTATTCGTTTTTTTAATATTGCTTCTATTTGAACGATTTCAACGATCTAAAATGCTTGAAAATGCTTATTTTACAAAACAGCACGTTTTGAGCTTTTAATCTGCGTTTTAACGCGTAAAACAGCATAAAAACGACGAAATTTTTATTATTCGTTTTTATTAATATTGCGTCTATTTGAACGGATTTAACATCTAAAAATGCTTGAAAATGATTATTTTAGCAAAACAGCACGTTTCAGTTTAATCTGCGTTTTAACGCGTAAAACAGCATAAAAACGACGAATTTTATATTATTCGTTTTTACAATACGTTCTATTTGGAACGATTTCAACGATTAAAATGCTTAAAATGCTTATTTTAGCAAAACAGCAACGTTTTGAGTTTAATCTGCGTTTTAACGCGTAAAACAGCATAAAACGACGAAATTTTATTATTCGTTTTATTAATATTGCTTCTATTTGAACGATTTCAACGATCTAAAACTTAAAATTTTTTTGCAAAACAGCACGTTTTGGTTTTAATCTGCTTTTAACGCGTCGCAAAAACGACAAATTTTATTATTTTTTTTAAAATATTGCTCTATTTAACGATTTCAACTCTAAAATGCTTGAAAATGTTTTTTTAAAAAAAGGTTTTAGCTTTAAGCTTTTGGGTAAAACACAAAAAAACGACAAATTTTTTTTTTTTTTTTTAAAATTTCTTTTTTTTTAAAAAAATGCTTAAAAAATTTTTTTAAAAAAAGGTTTTTTTTTTCGCTTTTTAACGCAAAAACGACAAAAAAAATTTTTTATTTTTTTAATTAATTTTCCTTTTTTAAAAAAATTAAAAAGATTAAAAATCTTAAAATTTATTTTTTAAAAACCCGGATTTAACGCTTTTAAAAAACGCAAAAAAACGCAATTTTTTTTTTTTTATTTAAAATGTTTTTTGAACGATTTAACTTAAAAAATGTTAAAATTTTTTAAGCAAAAGAATTTTTATTTTTTTTTTAAAAGAAAAAAAGAAAAACAAAAATTTTTAATTTTTTTTAAAATTTTGCGTTTTTGAACACAACGTTTTTGTTTAAAAATTTTTTCCGCTTTTTTTTTAAATTCGTTTTAAAAAAAAAAAAAATTTTTAATTTTTTTTAAAATATTTTTAAACGATTTAACTTAAAAATTTTTAAAAAGCTTAAGCAAAAAAGCATTTTATTTTAATTGCTTTTAAGGGAAAAACCCCCAAAAAAAACCAATTTTTTTGTTTTTTTAAATTATTTTTTTGGGTTTAACGCAAAAAATTTTTTAAAAAATTTTAAAAATTTTTTTTTAACTCTTTTTAAAAAAAACAAAAAGAAAATTTTATTTTTTTTTTAAAACTTTTATTTAACGTTTTAACGTCTAAAAAGGAAATTTTTATTTTAAAAAATTTTTTTATTTAACGGTTTAACGCTAAAAGAAAAAAAAAGCTTTTTATTATTCGTTTTTATTTAATATTGCTCTATTTGAACGATTTCAACGATCTAAAATGCTTGAAAATGCTTATTTTAAGCAAAACAGCACGTTTTGAGCTTTAATCTGCGTTTTAACGCGTAAAGCGCATAAAAACGACGAAATTTTTATTATTCGTTTTTTATTAATATTGCGTCTATTGAACGATTTCAACGATCTAAAATGCTTGAAAATGATTATTTTAGCAAAACACAGGTTTTGAGCTTTAATCTGCGTTTTAACGCGTAAAACAGCATAAAAACGACAGAATTTTCTATTATTCATTTTTATTAATATTGCTTCTATTTGAACATTTCAACGATCAAAATGCTTGAAAATGCTTATTTTAGCAAAACAGCACGTTTTGAGCTTTAATCTGCGATTTAACGCGTAAAACAGCATAAAACGACGAAATTTTTATTATTCGTTTTTATTAATATTGCGTCTATTTGAACGTTTTCCCAACGATCTAAAATGCTTGAAAATGATTATTTTAGCAAAACAGCACGTTTTGAGCTTTTAATCTGCGTTTTAACGCGTAAACAGCATAAAACGACGAAATTTTTATTATTCGTTTTTATTAATATTGCGTCTATTTGAACGATTTCAACGATCTAAAATGCTTGAAAATGATTATTTTAGCAAAACAGCAGGTTTTGAACTTTAATCTGCGTTTTAACGCGTAAAACAGCATAAAAACGACGAATTTTTTATTATTCATTTTTATTAATATTGCTTCTATTTGAACGATTTCAACGATCTAAAATGCTTGAAAATGCTTATTTTAGCAAAACAGCACTTTTTGAGCTTTTAATCTGTGTTTTAACGCGTAAAACAGCATAAAAACGACAAAATTTTTTATTATTCGTTTTTATTAATATTGCGTCTATTTGAACGATTTCAACGATCTAGAACGCTTGAATATGATTATTTTAGCAAAACAGCACGTTTTGAGCTTTTAATCTGTGTTTTAACGCGAAAAACAGCATAAAAACGACGAATTTTTTATTATTCGTTTTTATTAATATTGCTTCTATTTGAACGATTTCAACGATCTAAAATGCTTGAAAATGCTTATTTTAGCAAAACAGCACGTTTTGAGCTTTAATCTGCGTTTTAACGCGTAAAACAGCATAAAAACGACGAATTTTATATTATTCTTTTTTATTAATATTGCGTCTATTTGAACGATTTCAACGATCTAAAATGCTTGAAAATGATTATTTTAGCAAAACAGCACGTTTGATTTAATCTGCGTTTAACGCAAAAGCATAAAATGTATTTTTTATTAACGTTTTTTTTATATCTTCGATTTAACTTTTAAACGATCTAAAAGCGAAATTTTATTTTCAAACCGTTTTAGTTTAATCTATTTAGTAACACTTTAAAAACGAAATTTTGAATTTTTTAAAATTTTAATTTGAATGATTTAACGTTAAAACAGCTTAAAATGATTATTTTACAAAATTTTTAATTAGCTTCGTTTTAACGTTAAAACGATTAAATACAATTTTATTTTATTAAATATATGTTTGCTTAACGATTTAACGTCTAAATGCTAAACGCACTTAAAAAAACGAACTTTTTGAGTTTTTTGTTTGCAAACAAAACGACGAAATTTATATTATTTTTAGCAAAACAGCGCTTTTGAGCTTTAATCTGTGTTTAACGCTAAAAGATAAAAAGCAATTTTTTTTTTTTATTTATATTGCTTCTTGACATTAACGATCTAAAATGCTTGAAAATGCTTATTTTAGCAAAACAGCACGTTTTGAGCTTTAATCTGCGTTTTAACGCGTAAAACAGCATAAAACGACGAAATTTTTATTATTCGTTTTTATTAATATTGCGTCTATTTGAACGATTTCAACGATCTAAAATGCTTGAAAATGATTATTTTAGCAAAACAGCACGTTTTGAGCTTTAATCTGCGTTTTAACGCGTAAAACAGCATAAAACGACGAATTTTTATTATTCGTTTTTATTAATATTTCTTTTATTTGAACGATTTCAACGATCTAAAATGCTTGAAAATGCTTATTTTAGCAAAACAGCACGTTTTGAGCTTTAATCTGCGTTTTAACGCGTAAAACAGCATAAAAACGACGAAATTTTTATTATTCGTTTTTATTAATATTGCGTCTATTTGAACGATTTCAACGATCTAAAATGCTTGAAAATGCTTATTTTAGCAAAACAGCACGTTTTGAGCTTTTAATCTGCGTTTTAACGCGTAAAACAGCATAAAACGACGAAATTTTATTATTCGTTTTTTATTAATATTGCGTCTATTTGAACGATTTCAACGATCTAAAATGCTTGAAAATGATTATTTTAGCAAAACAGCACGTTTTGAGCTTTAATCTGCGTTTAACGTAAAACACATAAAACGACGAATTTTTATTATTCGTTTTTATTAATATTGCTCTATTTGAACGATTTCAACGATCTAAAATGCTTGAAAATGATTATTTTAGCAAAACAGCACTTTTTGAGCTTTAATCTGCTTTTTAACGCGTAAAACAGCATAAAACGACAAAATTTTTATTATTCGTTTTTATTAATATTGCGTCTATTTGAACGATTTCAACGATCTAAAATGCTTGAAAATGCTTATTTTAGCAAAACAGCACGTTTTGAGCTTTAATCTGCGTTTTAACGCGTAAAACAGCATAAAACGACGAAATTTTTATTATTCGTTTTTATTAATATTGCGTCTATTTGAACGATTTCAACGATCTAAAATGCTTGAAAATGATTATTTTAGCAAAACAGCACGTTTTGAGTTTTTAATCTGCGTTTTAACGCGTAAAACAGCATAAAACGACGAATTTTTATTATTCGTTTTTTATTAATATTGCTTCTATTTGAACGATTTCAACGATCTAAAATGCTTGAAAATGCTTATTTTAGCAAAACAGCACGTTTGAGCTTTAATCTGCGTTTTAACGCGAAAAACAGCATAAAACGACAAAATTTTTTTATTCGTTTTTTTTATATTGCTCTATTTGAACGTTTCAACGTCTAAAATGCAAAGTTTTTTTTTAAAAAAAGGGAAAATTTTTTTTCCCCTTTTTAACGCTAAAACAAAAAACGAAATTTTTATTATTCGTTTTTTTTTAATTTCTATTTGAACGATTTAAACGATAAATCTTGAAAAGTTATTTTGCAAAACAGCACGTTTAAAAGGCTTTTTTTTTTAACGCTAAAACAACAAAAAAAAATTTTTATTATTCGTTTTTTATTAATTTTGGGCCATTTAAGATTTAAAATCTAAAAAATTCAAAAATTATTTAAAAAGCTTTTTTAGTTTTAACGTTTTTAACAAAAAAATAAAAACCGTTTTTATTATTTTTTTTTTTAAATTTCATCTATTTAAAATTTTAAAATTAAAAGCGTTTTGATTTTTTTTAGCAAAACAGTTTTTAGTTTTTTAATTCGTTTAAAAAAAACCCCCGGAATTTAACGTTTTTTTTTAATATTTTTTTTTAACAACGTTAAAAAATTTAAAATCTTTTTTGAAAACGCAAGGCTTTAATTCGTTTTAAGGAAAAACACTAAAAACGAAATTTTTAAATTTTTTTTTAAATATTGGCAAGACGTTTAAATTAAAAATTTTTTAAAAGTTAAAAAAAAACACTTTTTTTTAAAATCTTTTTTAAATAAAAGGAAAAAACACTTTTTTATTTTTTTTTTAAATTTTGGGTTTTTAAACTTTAACTCGGGCTCCCAGAAAAAAATTTTTTTTTAATTGGGGTTTTTAACGAAAACGAAAAAAAAAATTTTTAACGTTTTATTAATTTGCGTTTTTAACTTTTAACACTAAAAGTTTTTAAAATATTTTTTTAAAAAAGCTTTTTAAAGAAAATCTTTTTTAAAATAAAAAGCAAAAACGGGAATTTTTTATTATTTTTTTTTTTAAAAATTTTTTTTTTTTAACGTTTTAACGAAAAAATTTAAAATCTTTTTTAAAAAAGCCTTTGACTTTAAGGTTTTAAGCTAAAAAAAAAAACCCCAAATTTTTTTATTTTTTTTTTAAATTTGCGTTTTTAACGAAACACTAAAATTTTTTAAAATGTTTTTTAAAAAACTTTTTTTTTTTTCCCTAAAAGCAAAACGACGTTTTTAATTTTTTTTTTTTAATTTGCTTTATTTAACGTTTTAACGACAAAATTAAAATCTTTTTTAGAAAAAAGCCTTTTGAACTTTAACGGTTTTAAGCTAAAAAAAAAAAACGACGAAATTTTTATTTTCTTTTTTAAATACGTTTTTTAACTTTTTTAAAAAAAAAAAAATAAATTTTTTTAGCAAAACGCCTTTGAAACTTTTTGCGTAAAACAGCATGAAATTTTTATTATTTTTTTAAATTTTTTTTTTAAAATTTTCCCTTTTAAAATTTTAAAATAATTTTAAAAAAATTTTTGGGAACGCGTTTTAAGGAAAAAACGCTAAAAACACTTTTTTTTAACGTTTTTTTTAAAATTTCGTTTTTAAATTTTTTTAAAAAATTTAAAAAATTTTTTTTTAGAAAAACCCCAAAGCTTTTGGTTTTCCCCAAAAACAAAAACGCAAAAATTTTTTTTTTTTTAATTTTCTTTTAAGAAAAAATCTAAAATGCTTGAAAATTTTTTTTAGCAAAACAGCACGTTTTGAGCTTTAATCTGCTTTTTAAGGGAAAAACAGCAAAAACAGGTTTTTTTTATTATTTTTTTTTAATATTGTTCTATTTGAACGATTTCAAAAAAATTTAAAATGTTATTTTAGCAAAAAACAGGGCCCTTTTCCCCCCAAAAAAAAAAAACTTTTTTTTTTTTTAATTTT
>NW_027048557.1:0-8862 GCF_025399875.1 Dalotia coriaria | reverse complement strand
TTTTTTGCTTTTTTTGGTTTTAAAAAAGGCAAATTTTTTTCCCCCAAAAAAGCATTTTGATCGTTAAAATGTTTAATAGAAGCAATTTTAAATGGTAATAATAAAAATTCGTCATTTTTAGTTTTTTTACGGAAAAACGCAGATTAAAGCTAAAAACGTGCTTTTTTGCAAAATAAGCATTTTCAAGCATTTTTGATAGTTGAAATCGTTCAAAAGACGCAATAAATAAAAACGAAAAAAAAAAAAACCCGCTTTTTTATGTTTTTTTACGCGTTAAACGCAGAAAAAAACCTAAAACGTGCTGTTTTTTTAAAATAACATTTTCGCATTTTAGATCGTTGAAATCGTTCAAATAAAAGCAATATTAAAAAAAAAACGAATAAAAAAACGTCGTTTTTGGGTTTTACGCGTTAAACGCAGTTTAAACCCAAAAAACGTGCTGTTTTGCTAAAATAAGCATTTTCGCTTTTTTGATCGTTGAAATCGTTCAAATGACCAAATTAATAAAACGAATAAAAAAATTTGTCGTTTTATGTGTTTTACGCGTTAAAACGCAGATTAAAGCTCAAACGTGCTTTTTGCTAAAATAAGCATTTTCAAGAAGATCGTTGAAATCGTTAAATAAAGAATTTTAAATAAAAAAAAAAAAAAATTGTCGTTTTTGGTTTTTTAAAACGCTGATTAAAGCTAAAAAACGTGCTTTTTTAAAAAAGCATTTTCAAGCATTTTAGATCGTTGAAATCGTTCAAATAGAAGCAATATTAATAAAAACAATAAAAAAAATCGTCTTTTTTATGTTGTTTTACGCGTTCGTTAAAAAGCTAAAAACGTGCTGTTTTGTAAATAAGCATTTTGCATTTTAGATCGTTGAAATCGTTAAAAAGCCCAAAATTAAAAAAAAACGAATAAAAAAAAAATTCGTCGTTTTATGCTGTTTTACCGTTCGCAAAAAGCTCAAAGGGCTGTTTGCTAAAATAAGCATTTCGCATTTTAGATCGTTGAAATCGTTCAAATAGAAGAATATTAATAAAACGAAAATAAAAATTTCGTCTTTTTTATCTTTTTTCGCGTTAAATCGCAGATTACGCTCAAAACGAGCAGTTTAGCAAAAATAAGCTTTTTCGCACTTTAGATCGTTGAAATCGTTCAAATAGACGCAATATTAAAAAAAAAAACGATAAAAAAAATTCTTTTTTTTATGTGTTTTTCGCGTTAAAACGCAGATTCTAAAAACGTGCTTTTTTTCTAAAAAGCTTTTCGCTTTTTAGATCGGAAATCGTTCAAAAGAAGCAAATTAAAAAAAACGAATAATAAAAAGCGTTTTATGCTTTTTTACGCGTTAAAACGCAGATTAAACCAAAAAGGGCTGTTTTGCAAAAAAAATTTTCAAGCATTTTAGATCTGGAAATCGTTCAAATAGACGCAAATTAAAAAAAACGAATAAAAAAAATTTCGTCGTTTTATTTTTTTACGCGTTAAAACGCTGATTAAAGCTCAAAACGTGCTGTTTTGCTAAAATAAGCATTTTGGCATTTTAGATCGTTGAAATCGTTCAAATATACGCAATATTAAAAAAAAACAATAAAAAAAATTCCCCGCTTTTTTATGCGTTTTACGCGTTGAAACGCGATTAAAGCTCAAAACGTGCTGTTTTGCTAAAAAAGCTTTTTCGCATTTTAGATCGTTGAAACGTTCAAATAGAAGAAATTTTTAATAAAAACGAATAAAAAAATTCTCTTTTTTGTGCTGTTTTACGCGTTAAACGAAATTAAAGCTAAAAACGTTCTGTTTTCTAAAATAAGCATTTTCAAGCATTTTAGATCGCTGAAATTGTTCAAATATACGAAATATTAAAAAAAACAATAAAAAAATTTTCCTTTTTTATGCTGTTTTAGGGTTAAAAACGCTTTTAAAGCTAAAAACTGTTTTTGCTAAAATAACATTTTCAAGCATTTTGATCGTTGAAATCGTTCAAAAAAAAAGCAATATTAAAAAAAAACGAATAATAAAAATTTCGTCGTTTTATGCTTTTTTACGCGTTAAAAACGCAGATTCTAAAAACGTGCTGTTTTGCTAAAATAAGATTTTCAAGAAGATCGTTAAAACGTTCAAATAGACGCAATATTAAAAAAAAACGAAAAAAAAAATTTCGCCTTTTTTATGCTGTTTTACGCTTTAAAAACGCAGATTACAGCTAAAAACGAGCAGTTTAGCTAAAATAAGCATTTTCGCAATTTTTGACGTTAAAACGTTCAAAAGACGCAAATTAAAAAAAAACGTAAAAAAAAAAAATTCGTCGTTTTATGCTGTTTTACGCTTTAAAAACGCAGATTAAACTAAAAAATGCTGTTTTGCTTAAATAAGCATTTTCAAGTTTTTAGATGTTGTCGTTAAAATAGAAGCAATATTAAAAAAAAACGAATAAAAAAAAATTCGTCTTTTTTATGTTTTTACGCGTTAAAACGCAGATTAAAGCTAAAAACGTGCTGTTTTGCAAAATAAACTTTTTTAAAGCATTTTAGATCGTTGAAATCGTTCAAATATACGCAATATTAAAAAAAACAAAAAAAAAAATTTCGTCGTTTTTATGTGTTTACGCGTTGAAACGCAGATTAAATAAAAAACGTGCTTTTTTGCTAAAAAAGCATTTTCAAGCATTTTAGATCGTTGAAATCGTTAAATAGAAAATATTAAAAAAAAACGAATAAAAAAAAATTCGTCGTTTTGTGCTGTTTTAGGGGAAAAACCAGATTAAAGCTAAAAACGTTCTTTTTTGCTAAAATAAGATTTTCAAGCATTTTAGATCGTGAAATTGTTCAAATAGACGCAATATTAAAAAAAAAACAATAAAAAAAAAATTTCTTTTTATGCTTTTTACGCGTTAAAACGCAGATTAAAGCTCAAACGTGCTGTTTTGCTAATTAAGCATTTTCAAGCTTTTTAGATCGTGAAATCGTTCAAATAAAAAGCAATATTAATAAAAAAAAATAATAAAAATTTCGCGTTTTAATGCTTTTTTACGCGTTAAAACGCAGATTCTAAAAACGTGCTGTTTTTAAAATAAAAAGCATTTTAAGTTGAAATCGTTCAAATAGCCCATAAAAAAAAAAACGAATAATAAAAATTTCGTCTTTTTTATGCTTTTTTACGCTTTAAAAACGCAGAATAAAGCTCAAAAGGGCTGTTTTGCTTGATTTTCAAAATTTTTTGATCGTTAAATCGTTCAAAATACGAATATTAATAAAAACGAATAAAAAAATTTCGTCGTTTTTATGTTGTTTTACGCGTTAAAACGCAGATTAAAGCTAAAAACGTGCTGTTTTGCTAAAAAAAGCATTTTCAAGCATTATAGATCGTTGAAATCGTTCAAATAGAAGTATAAAAAAAACGAATAAAAAAAAATTCGTCTTTTTATGTGTTTTACGCTTAAACGCAGATTAAGCTCAAAACGTGCTGTTTTCAAAATAAGCTTTTTCAACATTTTAGATCGTTGAAATCGTTCAAATAGAAGCAATATTAATAAAAACGAATAATAAAAATTCGTCGTTTTTTTATGCTGTTTTACGCGTTAAAACGCTGATTAAAACTCAAAACGTGCTGTTTTGCTAAAAATAAAGCATTTTCAAGCATTTTTAGATCGTTGAAATCGTTCAAATAGACGCAATATTAATAAAAACGAATAATAAAATTCGTCGTTTTATGCTGTTTACGCGTTAAACGCAGATTAAAGCTCAAAACGTGCTGTTTTGCTTTAAAATAAGCATTTTCAAGCATTTTAGATCGTTGAAATCGTTCCAAGCTAAAGCAATAGTAATAAAAACGAATAATAAAAATTTCGTCGTTTTTATGCTGTTTTACGCGTTAAATCGCAGATTACAGCTCAAAACAGGCGTTTAAGCTAAAATAAGCATTTTTAAGCACTTTAGATCGTTGAAATCGTTCAAATAGACGCAATATTAATAAAAAATATAATAAAAAATTTAAAGTCGTTTTATGCTGTTTACGCGTTAAAACGCAGATTAAAGCTCAAAACGTGCTGTTTTGCTAAAATAAGCATTTTCAAGCATTTTAGATCGTTGAAATCGTTCAAATAGAAGCAATATTAATAAAAACGAATAATAAAAATTCGTCGTTTTTATGCTGTTTTACGCGTTAAAACGCAGATTAAAACTCAAAACGTGCTGTTTTGCAAAAATAAGCATTTTTCAAGCATTTTAGATCGTAAATCGTTCAAATAGACGCAATATTAATAAAAAACGAATAATAAAAATTTCGTCGTTTTTTTATGCTGTTTACGCGTTAAAACGCTGATTAAAGCTCAAGCGACTTGTTTTTGCTTTAAAATAAGCATTTTGAAGCATTTTTAGATCGTTGAAATCGTTCAAATATACGCAATAATAATAAAAACGAATAATAAAAATTTTAGTAATTTTTATGCTGTTTTACGTTGAAACGCAGATTAAAGCTCAAAACATTGCTGTTTTGCTAAAATTAAAAGCATTTTCAAGCATTTTAGTCGTTGAAATCGTTCAAATAGAAGCAATATTAATAAAAACGAATAATAAATTCGTCGTTTTTTATTGCTATTTTACGCGTTAAAACGCAGATTAAAGCTCAAAACGTTCTGTTTTGCTAAAATAAGCATTTTCAAGCATTTTAGATCGCTGAAATTGTTCAAATATACGCAATATTAATAAAAAACGAATAATAAAATTTCGTCGTTTTTATGCTGTTTACGGCAGCGATTAAAGCTCAAAACGTGCTGTTTTGCTAAAATAAGCATTTTCAAGCATTTTAGATCGTTGAAATCGTTCAAATAAAGCAATATTAATAAAAACGAATAATAAAAATTTCGTCGTTTTTATGCTGTTTTACGCGTTAAAACGCAGATTAAAACTCAAAACGTGCTGTTTGCTAAAATAAGCATTTTCAAAGCATTTTAGATCGTTGAAATCGTTCAAATAGACTTAATGATAATAAAACGAATAATAAAAATTTCGTCGTTTTATGCTGTTTACGCGTTAAATCGCAGATTACAGCTCAAAACGAAGCAGTTTAGCTAAAATAAGCATTTTCAAGCACTTTAGATCACGTTGAAATCGTTCAAACCGACGCCAATATTAGTAAAAACGTATGTAAAAATTCGTCGTTTTTATGCTGTTTTTTTACGCGTTAAAACGCAGATTAAAGCTCAAAACGTGCTGTTTTTTGCTAAAATAAGCATTTCAAGCATTTTAGATCGTTGAAATCGTTCAAATAGAAGCAATATTAATAAAAACGAATAATAAAAAAAGATTCGTCGTTTTTATGCTGTTTACGCGTTAAAACGCAGATTAAAGCTCAAAACGTGCTGTTTTGCAAAAATAAGCATTTTCAAGCATTTTAGATCATTAGATTTCAAATAGACGCAATATTAATAAAAAACGGGTAATAAAGAATTTGTCACGGTCACGTTTCGTTTGTAAGGGACGCGTTAAAACGCTCAGATTAAGCATAAAACGTGCTGTTTTGCTAAATAAGCATTTTGAACATTTGAATCGTTGAAATCGTTCAAATATACGCAATATTAATAAAACAGATAATAAAAATTTCGTCGTTTTTATGCTGTTTTACGCGTTGAAACGCAGATTAAACTCAAAACGTGCTGTTTGCTAAAATAAGCATTTTCAAGCATTTTAGATCGTTGAAATCGTTCAAATAGAAGCAATATTAATAAAAACGAATAATAAAAAATTCGTCGTTTTTTGTGCCTGTTTTACGCGTTAAAACGCAGATTAAAACTCAAAACGTTCTGTTTTGCTAAAATAAGCATTTTCCAAGCATTTTAGATCGCTGAAATTGTTCAAATATACGCAATATTAATAAAAACGAATAAAAAATTTCGTCGTTTTTTTATGCTGTTTTACGCGTTAAAACGCTGATTAAAACTCAAAACGTGCTGTTTTGCTAAAATAAGCATTTTCAAGCATTTTAGATCGTTGAAATCGTTCAAATAAAAGCAATATTAATAAAAAACGAATAATAAAAATTTCGTCGTTTTTATGCTGCTACGCGTTAAAACGCAGATTAAAGCTCAAAACGTGCTGTTTTGCTAAAATAAGCATTTTCAAGCATTTTTAGATCGTTGAAATCGTTCAAATAGACGCAATATTAATAAAAACGAATCATAAAAATTTCGTCGTTTTTTATGCTGTTTTACGCGTTAAAACTGATTAAAAGCTCAAAAATTGCTGTTTGCTGAAACCAAAGCATTTTCAAGCATTTTTGATCGTTGAAATCGTTCAAATAGAGACAATAAAACACGAATAATAAAATTTCGTCGTTTTTTGTACTGTTTACGCGTTAAAACGCAGATTAATGCTCAAAACGTGCTGTTTTGCTAAAATAAGCATTTTCAAGCATTTTAGATCGTTGAAATCGTTCAAATAGACGCAATATTAAAAAAACGAATAATAAAAAATTCGTCGTTTTTTATGCTGTTTTACGCGTTAAAACGCAGAGCCAAAAAGCTTTCAAAACGGTACTGTTTTGCACAAATAAGCATTTTCAAGCATTTTAGATCGTTAAAAATCGTTTAAATGAAGCAATATTAATAAAAACTAATAATAAAAATTCGTCATTTTATGCTGTTTACGCGTTAAAACGCGGTTAAAGCTCAAAACGTGCTGTTTTGCTAAAATAAGCATTTTCAAAAGCATTTTAGATCGTTGAAATCACGTTCAAATAGGCGCAATATTAATAAAAACGAATAACTAAAAATTCGTCGTTTTTATGCTGTTTTACGCGTTAAAACGCAGAATAAAGCTCAAAACGTGCTGTTTTTGCTAAAATAAGCATTTTCAAGCATTTTAGATCGTTGAAATCGTTCAAATAAAAGCAATATTAATAAAAACGAATAATAAAAAATCGTCGCGT
Organism: Dalotia coriaria; assembly: GCF_025399875.1. NCBI lineage: Eukaryota > Metazoa > Arthropoda > Insecta > Coleoptera > Staphylinidae > Dalotia > Dalotia coriaria. The sequence continues at coordinate 1,947 of NW_027048557.1, read as the reverse complement.
TTTTATGCTGTTTTACGCGTTAAAACGCAGATTAATGCTCAAAACGTGCTGTTTTGCACAAATAAAGCATTTTCAAGCATTTTAGATCGTTGAAATCGTTTAAATAGAAGCAATATTAATAAAAACTAATAATAAAAATTCGTCATTTTATGCTGTTTTACGCGTTAAAACGCGGATTAAAGCTCAAAACGTGCTGTTTTGCTAAAATAAGCATTTTCAAGCATTTTAGATCGTTGAAATCGTTCAAATAGACCAATATTAATAAAAAACGAATAATAAAATTCGTCGTTTTATGCTGTTTACGCGTTAAAACGCAGAATAAGCTCAAACGTGCTGTTTTGCTAAATAACTTTTCAGCATTTTAGATCGTTGAAACGTTAAAAAAAAGCAATTTTTGTAATAAAACGAATAATAAAAAATCGTCGTTTTATGCTGTTTTACGCTTAAAAACGCAGTTTAAATTTCTCAAACGATGCTGTTTTGCTAAAATAAGCATTTTCAAGCATTTTAGATCGTTGAAATCGTTCAAAGACGCATATTAATAAAACGAATAAAATTTCCGTGTTTTATGCTTTTTTACGCGTTAAAACGCAGTTTAAAAACTCAAAAACGTCTGTTTTGTAAAAAAGCATTTTAAAGCATTTTAGATCGTTGAAATCTTTCCCTAAAAGCAATATTAATAAAAACGAATAAAAAAAAAATTCGTCGTTTTTATGCCGTTTACGCGTTAAAACGCAGATTAAACTCAAAACGTGCTGTTTTGCTAAAATAAGCATTTTCAAGCATTTTAGATCGTTGAAATCGTTCAAATAGACGCAATAAAATAAAAACGAATAATAAAAATTTCGTCGTTTTATGCTGTTTTACGCGTTAAAACGCAGATTAAAAGCTCAAACGTGCTGTTTTGCAAAAAAGCATTTTCAAGCATTTAAAGATCGTTGAATCGTTCAAATAGACGCAATATTAATAAAACGAATAAAAATCGTCGTTTTTATGCTTTTACGCGTAAAACGCAGAATAAACTCAAAACGTGCTGTTTTTAAAATAAGCAATTTTCAAGCATTTTAGATCGTTTAAGTTAAATAAAAGCAATATTAAAAACGAATAATAAATCGTCGTTTTATGCTGTTTTACGCGTTAAAACGCAGATTAATCGCAAATGCTGTTTTTAAAATAACATTTTCAAGCATTTTGACTTTAAATTAGAAGCGAAATAAAGAAAAATAAAATTTTTTTTATTGTTTTTCGGTTAAAACGCAATTAATAAAACGTTTTTTAAAAATAATTTTAAAGCTTTTTACGTTAAACGTTCAAATAAAAAAATTTAAAAACAATAAAAAAAATTCGCTTTTTTTCCGTTTAGCGTTAAAAAGATTAAATCAAAACTGCTGTTTTAAATAAGCATTTTATTTTGATAAACAGATAAATAAAAAAAAAAAAAAAAATTTCGCCTTTTAAATTGTTTACCGTTAAAAAAAAAACTAAAACGTTTTTTAAAAAAGCATTTTCAAGCTTTTAATCGTTAAATCGTTCAAAAAAAATTAAAAAAGAATAATAAATTTTTTTTTATTGTTTTCCAAAGCGATTAAAATAAAACTTTTGCTAAAATTTTTCTTTTAGACTTAAGCAAATAAAAAAAATTAATAAAAAATTAAAATTTCGAAAATCTTTTCGCGTTAAAAAAAAAAAATTTTTTGTTAATTTTTTAAATAAAATATTAAAACCAAAAAAAGAAAAAAATTTTTAAAAATTAAAAAGTAATTTTTTTGGCTTAAAAAACAGATAATCAACTGTTTTTTGTAAATAAGAAAATTTTAAAAATTTAAAATGTTTGGCATTTAGGAAAAAATTAAATCCTTTTTTAAAAAGAAAAAAAAACCCTTTTTGTTTTTTTAAAAAAAGATTTTTTTTTTTTAAAAAAAATGGTTTTTAGTTTTTAAAAAAAAC
>NW_027048556.1:0-8863 GCF_025399875.1 Dalotia coriaria | reverse complement strand
AAAAACAAAAAACGAAATTTTTATTATTCGTTTTTTTTATTAATATTCCCCGTCTTTTTGAACGATTTCAAAACGATCTAAAATCCCTTTGAAAAAATGCTTAAAAAAAATTTTTTTAAGCAAAAAAAAAGCGTTTTTTTATTTTTTTTAAATAGCTTTTTAACGTTTAAACACTAAAAGCAAAAAATTTTTTTAAAAACGGTTTTGGTTTTAATTTGGCGTTTTAACGCGTAAAAAGTAAAAACTTTTTTTTATTATTCGTTTTATTAATATTGCTTCATTTAAACGATTTCAACGATCTAAAATGCTTGAAAATGTTATTTAGCAAAACAGCACTTTTTGAGCTTTAATCTGCTTTTTAACGCGTAAAATTAAAAAAAACGACGATTTTTTTTATTATTCTTTTTTTATTAATTTTGCTTCTATTTAAACGATTTCAACGTCAAAAATGCTTAAAAAGCTTTTTTGCAAAACGCACTTTTTGAGCAATCTGCGTTTAACGCGAAAACATAAAAACGACGAATTTTATTATTCGTTTTTATTAATATTCTCTATTTGAACATTTCAACGATCTAAAGCTTAAAATGCTTTTTTTTAGAAAACACCCTTTTTGAGCTTTCTGCGTTTTAACGCGTAAACACATAAAACGCAAATTTTTTATTTTTTTTAAATTAATATTGCTTCATTTGAACGATTTAAACGATCTAAAATGTTAAAAATCTTTTTTTTAGAAAACGCCTTTTTTGAGTTTAAAAATTGGTTTAACGCGAAACAGCATAAAACGACAAATTTTTATTATTCTTTTTTTAAATATTGCGTCAATTTGAACGATTTCAACGACCCAAAATGCAAAATGCTTTTTTAAAAAACAGCACGTTTTGGTTTTTTCGCGTTTTAACGCGTAAAAAAAACAAAAAAACGACGAAATTTTATTATTCGTTTTTATTAATTTCGTCTATTTAAAACGATTTCAACGATCTAAATTTTTTTTGCATTTTAGCAAAACAGCACGTTTGGTTTTTTTGCGTTTTAACGCGTAAAACACATAAAAACGAGAAATTTATTTATTCTTTTTTTATTAATATTCGTCTATTTGAACTTTCAACGTCTTCTTGAAAATGCTTTTTTTAGCAAAACAGCCGTTTTGGCTTTATTCCGTTTTAACGCGAAAAACAATAAAAGACAAAATTTTATTATTCGTTTTTATTAATATTGCTCTTTGAACGATTTCAACGACCCAAAAGCTTGAAAATGCTTATTTTAGAAAAACAGCACTTTTTGAGTTTTAATCTGCGTTTTAAGGGAAAAACAGATAAAATGACGAATTTTTTTTATTCGTTTTTTTTAAATATTGCTTCAATTTAACGATTTAAAAACGATCTTTTGGGAAAATGCTTTTTGAAAACAGCACGTTTGAGTTTAATCTGCTTTTTTAACGCGAAAAACAAAAAAGGCAAATTTTTTATTCTTTTTTTTATTAATATTTTTTTTTAAAACGTTTAACGATCTAAAATGCAAAAATGCTTATTTGCAAAACACCCTTTTTGAGCTTTAATCTGCTTTTTAACGCGAAAAAAACTCGGTTTTTTTTGTTTTTTTTAAATATTTCTATTTGAACGTTTAAACGTCTAAAATGCTTGAAAATGCTTTTTTTGAAAACACACTTTTTGAGTTTTTAATCTGCTTTTTAAGGGAAAAAACAAAAAAAACGACAAATTTTATTATTCGTTTTTAAAATATTGCTCTATTTGAACGATTTCCGTAAAAAATGCTTGAAAATGCTTATTTTAGAAAACAGCACGTTTTGGCTTCTCGCTTTTTAACGCGTAAAAACATAAAACGACAAATTTTTATTATTCGTTTTAATTAATATTGCTTCGGGAACGATTTCAACGATAAAAAATGCTTGAAAATCTTTTTTTTTAAAAAAAGGGCACTTTTTGTTTTTTAAATTGCTTTTTAACGCGTAAAACACAAAAAAACAAAAATTTTTTATTATTGTTTTTATTAATATTGCGTCTTTGAACGATTTCAACGACAAAATGCTTAAAATGCTAATTTTAGCAAAACAGAAAATTTGGGATTCGCTTTTTAACGCGTAAAACATAAAAACGACGAATTTTTATTATTCTTTTTTTATTAATTGCGTCATTTGAACGATTTCACGATCTAAATGCTTAAAATGCTTATTTTAGCAAAACAGCACGTTTTGAGCTTTATTCTGCGTTTTAACGCGTAAACAACATAAAACGACGAAATTTTATTATTCTTTTTTATTAATATTGCGTCTATTTGAAAACGATTTCAACGATCTAAAATGCTTGAAAATGCTTTTTTTAGCAAAACAGCACGTTTTGGCTTTAATCTGCGTTTTAACGCGTAAAACAGCATAAAGACAAATTTTATTATTCCTTTTTTATTAATTTGCTCTATTTGAACGATTTAAACGATCTAAAATGCTTAAAAATGCTTATTTTAGCAAAACAGCACGTTTTGAGTTTAATCTGCGTTTAACGCGAAAACAGAAAAAAAGACGAATTTTTTTATTCTTTTTTATTAATATTGCTCTGTTGAACGATTTCAGCGATCAAAAATGCGAAAGCTATTTTGGCAAAACGCGTTTTGAGCTTTAATCTGCGTTTTAACGCGTAAAAAAAGCATAAAAGACGAATTTTTATTATTCGTTTTATTAATTTTTGCTTCTATTTGAACGATTTCAACGATCTAAAATGCTTGAAAATGCTTTTTTAGCAAAACAGCAACGTTTTGAGCTTTAATCTGCGTTTTAACGCGTAAAACAGCATAAAAAGACGAATTTTTTATTATTGTTTTTATTAATATTGCTTCTATTTAAACGATTTCACAAATGCTAAAATGCTTATTTTGAAACAGCACGTTTTGAGCTTTAATCTGCGTTTTAACGCGTAAAACAGCATAAAACGAGGGGAATTTTTTATTCGTTTTTATTATATTGCTTCTATTTGAACGATTTCAACGATCTAAAATGCTTGAAAATGCTTATTTTAGAAAACAGCACTTTTTGAGCTTTAATCTCGTTTACGCGAAAACACATAAACGACGTTTTATTATTCGTTTTTTAATATGCGCTATTTAAAATTTCAACGATCTAAAATGCTTGAAAATGCTTATTTTAGCAAAACAGCACGTTTTGAGCTTTAATCCCGTTTTAACGCGAAAAACAGCATAAACGACGATTTTTTATTATTCGTTTTATTAATATTGCTTCTATTTGAACGTTTCAAACGATCTAAAATGCTTGAAAATGCTTATTTTAGCAAAACAGCACTTTTTGAGTTTTAATCTGCGTTTTAACGCGTAAAACGATAAAACGATTTTTTATTATTCGTTTTTATTAATATTGCTTCTTTGGGGACGATTTCAACGATCAAAATGCTTAAAATGTATTTAGCAAAACAGCACGTTTTGAGCCTTTAATCTGCGTTTTAACGCGTAAAACAATAAAACGACGAATTTTTTATTATTCGTTTTTATTAATATTGCTTCTATTTGAACGATTTAAACGATCTAAAATGCTTGAAAATGCTTATTTTACAAAACAGCACGTTTTGAGCTTTAATTCGCGTTTTAACGCGTAAACAGCATAAAACGACGAAATTTTTTATTCGTTTTTTAATTTGCGTCTATTTGAACGATTTCAACGATCAAAATGCTTGAAAATGCTTATTTTAGCAAAACAGCACGTTTTGAGCTTATCGCTTTTAACGCGTAAAACCTAAAAACGACGAATTTTTTTATTGTTTATTATTGCTCTATTTGAACGATTTCAACGATTAAAATGCTTGAAAATGCTTATTTTAGAAAACACCCGTTTTGAGTTTTATTCTGCGTTTTAAGCGTAAAAAAACATAAAACGACGAAATTTTTTTATTCGTTTTTTATTAATATTGCGTCTTTGAACGGTTCCCGTCTAAAATGCTTGAAAATGTTATTTTAGCAAAACAGCACGTTTTGAGTTTTAATCAGCGTTTTAACGCGAAAAACAGCATAAACGACGAATTTTTATTATTCGTTTTTATTAATATTGCTCTTTGAACGATTTCAACGATCTAAAATGCTTGAAAATGCTTATTTTGCAAAACAGCACGTTTTGAGCTTTAATCTGCGTTTTAACGCGAAAAACAGCATAAAAAACGACGAATTTTTATTATTCGTTTTATTAATATTGCGTCTATTTGAACGATTTCAACGATTAAAATGCTTGAAAATGCTTATTTTAGAAAAACCCAGCACGTTTTGAGTTTTATCGCGTTTTAACGCGTAAACGCAAAAACGACGAAATTTTATTATTCGTTTTTTATTAATATTGCGTCTATTTGAACGATTTCAAACGATCAAAATGCTTGAAAATGCTTTTTTTAGCAAACAGCACTTTTTGGTTTAATCGCTTTTTAACGCGTAAAACAGCAAAAAAGACGAATTTTTTATTATTCTTTTTTTTATTAATATTGCTTCTATTTGAAACGATTTAAAAACGATCTAAAATGCTTGAAAATGCTTATTTTAGCAAAACAGCACGTTTTGAGCTTTAATCTGCGTTTTAACGCGTAAAAAATAAAAAACGAATTTTTATTATTCGTTTTTATTAATATACTTTTGAACGATTTCAACGATCTAAAATGCTTGAAAATGCTTATTTTAGCAAAACAGCACTTTTTTGAGCTTTAATCTGCGTTTTAACGCGTAAAAAACATAAAAACGACGATTTTTATTATTCGTTTTTATTAATTTGCTTCTATTTAAACGATTTCAACTCTAAAATGCTTGAAAATGCTTATTTTAGCAAACAGCACGTTTTTGAGCAATTGCTTTTTAAGGGTAAAACACATAAAACGACGAAATTTTTATTATTCTTTTTTTATTTTTTGCTTCTATTTGAACGTTTTCCCAACGATCTAAAATGCTTGAAAACTTTTTTAGCAAAACAGCACGTTTGAGTTAATTGCGTTTTAACGCGTAAAACAGCATAAAACGACAAAATTTTTTTATTATTCGTTTTTTTTAAATTGCTTCTATTGAACGATTTCAACGATCTAAAATGCTTGAAAATGCTAATTTTAGCAAAACAGCACTTTTTGAGCTTTTAATCTGCGTTTTAACGCGTAAAACAGCATAAAACGACAAATTTTTTATTATTCTTTTTTTTAAATATTGCGTCTATTTGGAACGATTTCAACGATCTAAAATGCTTGAAAATGCTTTTTTTTAGCAAAACAGCACGTTTTGAGTTTTAACCCGCGTTTAACGCGTAAAACAGCATAAAACGACAAAATTTTTTTATTATTCGTTTTTTTTAAATATTGCGTCTATTTGAACGATTTCAACGATCTAAAATGCTTAAAAGCTTATTTTACAAAACAGCACGTTTGAGCTTTAATTCTGCGTTTTAACGCGTAAAAAAACATAAAAACAACCAATTTTATTATTCGTTTTTATTAATATTGCTTCTATTTGAACGATTTCAACGATCTAGCTTAAAATCTTATTTTAGCAAAACAGCACGTTTTGAGTTTTTATTCTGCGTTTTAACGCGTAAAACAGCCGCAAATTTTTATTCGTTTTTATTAATATTGCGTCTTTTGAAACGATTTCAACGATCTAAAATGCTTGAAAATGCTTATTTTAGCAAAAACAGCACGTTTTGAGCTTTAATCTGCGTTTTAACGCGTAAAACAACATAAAAGACGTTTATTATCGTTTTTATTAATTTTGCTTCTATTTAAACGATTTCAACAATCTAAAATGCTTGAAAATGCTTATTTTAGCAAAACAGCACGTTTGAGCTTTAATCTGCGTTTTAACGCGAAAAACAGCATAAAAACGACAAAATTTTTTATTATTCGTTTTATTAATATTGCGTCTATTTGAACGATTTCAACGATCTAAAATGCTTGAAAATGCTTATTTTAGCAAAACAGCATTTTTGAGTTTTAATCTGCGTTTTAACGCGTAAAACAGCATAAAACGACGAATTTTTTATTATTCGTTTTTATTAATATTGCGTCTATTTGAACGATTTCAACGATATAAAATGCTTGAAAATGCTTATTTTAGCAAAACAGCACGTTTTGAGTTTTTATTCTGCGTTTTAACGCGTAAAACAGCATAAAACGACAAAATTTTTTATTATTCGTTTTATTAATATTGCGTCTATTTGAACGATTTCAAAACGATCTAAAAATGCTTGAAAATGCTTATTTTTAGCAAAAACAGCACGTTTTGAGTTTTAATCAGCGTTTTAACGCGTAAAACAGCAAAAAAACGACGAAATTTTTATTAATCGTTTTTATTAATATTGTTTATTTGAACGTTTTTCAAAACGATCTAAAATGCTTGAAAATGCTTATTTTAGCAAAACAGCACGTTTTGAGTTTAATCTGCGTTTTAACGCGTAAAACAGCATAAAATGACAAATTTTTTTTATTATTCGTTTTTATTAATATTGCTTCTATTTAAACGATTTCAACGATCTAAAATGTTTGAAAATGCTTATTTCAGCAAAAACAGCACGTTTTGAGCTTTAATCTGCGTTTTAACGCGTAAAATAGCATAAAACGACGATTTTTTATTATTCTTTTTTTATTAATATTGCTTCATTTGAACGATTTCAACGATCTAAAATGCTTGAAAATGCTTATTTTAGCAAAACAGCACGTTTTGAGCTTTAATCTGCGTTTTAACGCGTAAAACATCATAAAAATGAGAAATTTTTATTATTCGTTTTTATTAATATTGCGTCTATTTGAACGATTTCAACGATCTAAAATGCTTGAAAATGCTTATTTTAGCAAAACAGCACGTTTTGAGCTTCAATCTGCTTTTTAACGCGTAAAACAGCAAAAAAACGACGAAATTTTATTATTCGTTTTTATTAATATTGCTTCTATTTGAACGATTTCAACGATCTAAAAATGCTTGAAATGCTAATTTTAGCAAAACAGCACGTTTTGAGTTTTAATCTGCGTTTAACGCGTAAAACAGCATAAAACGACAAATTTTTATTATTCGTTTTTATTAATATTGCGTCTATTTGAACGATTTCAAGATCTAAAATGCTTGAAAATGCTTATTTTAGCAAAACAGCACGTTTTGAGCTTTATTCTGCGTTTTAACGCGTAAAACAGCATAAAACGACGAAATTTTTATTATTCGTTTTTATTAATATTGCGTCTATTTGAACGATTTCAACGATCTAAAATGCTTGAAAAATCTTATGTTAGCAAAACAGCACGTTTTGAGCTTTAATCTGCGTTTTAACGCGAAAAACAGCATAAAAATGACGAATTTTTATTATTCGTTTTTATTAATATTGCTTCTATTTAAACGATTTCAACAATCTAAAATGCTTGAAAATGCTTATTTTAGCAAAACAGCAGGGTTTTGAGTTTTAATCTGCGTTTTAACGCGTAAAACAGCATAAAAACGACGAAATTTTATTATTCGTTTTATTCATATTTTCTATTTGAACGATTTCAACGATCTAAAATGCTTGAAAATGCTTATTTTAGCAAAAACAGCACGTTTTGAGCTTTAATCTGCGTTTTAACGCGTAAAACAGCATAAAAACGACAAATTTTTTTTATTATTCTTTTTTATTAATATTGCTTCTATTTGAACGATTTCAACGATCAAAAAATGCTTGAAAATGCTTATTTTAGCAAAACAGCACGTTTTGAGCTTTTAATCTGCGTTTTAACGGGGTAAAACAGCAAAAAAACGACGAATTTTTATTATTCGTTTTTTTTAAATATTGTTCTATTTAAAACGATTTCAACGATCTAAAATGCTTGAAAATGCTTATTTTAGCAAAACAGCACGTTTTGAGTTTTATTCTGCGTTTTAACGCGCTAAAACAGCATAAAAGGGACGAAATTTTTATTATTCGTTTTTATTAATATTGCGTCAATTTGAACATTTCAACGATCTAAAATGCTTGAAAATGCTTATTTTAGCAAAACAGCACGTTTTGAGCTTTAATCTGCGTTTTAACGCGAAAAAACAGCATAAAAATGACGAATTTTTATTATTCGTTTTTATTAATATTGTTTCCCATTTAAAACGATTTAAACAATCTAAAATGCTTGAAAATGCTTATTTTAGCAAAACAGCACGTTTTGAGTTTTTAATCTGCGTTTTAACGCGTAAAACAGCATAAAAACGACGAAATTTTATTATTCGTTTTTATTCATATTGCTTTTTATTTGAACGATTTCAACGATCTAAAATGCTTGAAAATGCTTATTTTAGAAAAAACAGCACGTTTTGAGCTTTAATCTGCGTTTTAACGCGTAAAACAGCATAAAACGACGAATTTTATTATTCGTTTTTATTAATATTGCGTCTATTTGAACGATTTCAACGATCTAAAATGCTTGAAAATGCTTATTTTAGCAAAACAGCACGTTTTGAGCTTTTAATCTGCGTTTTAACGCGTAAAACAGCATAAAAACGACGAATTTTATTATTCGTTTTTATTAATATTGCTTCTATTTGAACGATTTCTTCGATCTAAAATGCTTGAAAATTTTATTTTAGCAAAACAGCACGTTTTGAGTTTTAATCTGCGTTTTAACGCGAAAAACAGCATAAAACGACGATTTTTTATTATTGTTTTTATTATATTGCGTCTATTTGAACGATTTCAACGATCTAAAATGCTTCAAAATGCCTATTTTAGCAAAACAGCACGTTTTGAGCTTAAATCTGCGTTTTAACGCGTAAAACAGCATAAAACGACGAATTTTTATTATTCGTTTTTTTAAATATGCTTCTATTTGAACGATTTCAACAATCTAAAATGTTGAAAATGCTTATTTTAGCAAAA
>NW_027048555.1:0-8871 GCF_025399875.1 Dalotia coriaria | reverse complement strand
AATCGTTCAAATAGACGCAATATTAAAAAACGAATAAAAATTCTCGTTTGCGTTTACGCGTTAAACGCAGGCTCAAACGTGCTGTTTTGCTAAAATAAGCATTTTCAAGCATTTTAGATCTTTGGGAAATCGTTAAAAGACGCAATAAAACAAAAATTTCCGTTTTATGCTGTTTTACGGCCGAAAAGCTCAAAACGCGTTTTAAATAAGCATTTTGATCGTTGAAATCGTTCAAATAGAGAATTAATAAAAAAAAACGTCGTTTTATGCTGCTTTACGCGTTAAAACGCAGATTAAAAGCTCAAAACGTGCTTTTTTTGCTAAAATAAGCATTTTCAAGCATTTTAGATCGTTGAAATCGTTCAAATAGAAGCAATTTTTTAAAAAGAATAAAAAAATTCCGTCGTTTTAAAGCTGTTTTACGCTTAAAACGCAGATTAAAGTAAAAACGTGTGTTTTGCTAAAATAAGCATTTTCAAGCATTTTAGATCGTTGAAATCGTTCAAAAAAAGAATATTAATAAAAACGAATAAAACCGTCGTTTTATGTTGTTTTACGCGTTAAAACGCGTTTAAAAAGCTAAAAACGTGTTTTGCTAAATAAGCATTTTCAAGCATTTTAATCGTTGAAATCGTTCAAATAGACGCAATATTAATTAAAAAAACGAATAATAAAATTCGTCGTTTTATGTTGTTTACGCGTTAAAACGAATTAAAGCTCAAAACGTGCTGTTTTGCTGCTAAAATAAGCATTTTCAAGCATTTTAGATCGTTGAAATCGTTCAAATAGAGCAATATTAATAAAAACGAATAATAAAAATTCGTCGTTTTTGTGCCGTTTTACGCGTTAAAACGCGATTAAAGCTCAAAACGTGCTGTTTTTGCTAAAATAAGCATTTTCAAGCATTTTAGATCGTGAAATTCGTTCAAATAGACGCAATATTAATAAAAACGAATAATAAAAAATCGTCTTTTATGTTGTTTACGCGTTAAAACGCAGATTAAACTCAAAACGTGCTGTTTTGCTAAAATAAGCATTTTTCTGCATTTTAGATCAGTTGAAATCCGTTTTTAGCTTAAACGATAAAGCTCAAATTTCTGAAATTTTCAAGCATTTAGACGTAAACGTAATAAAGCAAATTTAAAAACGATATTTAAATTGTCTTGCGTTTTACGCGTTAAAAACGCAGATTAAAAGCTCAAAACGTGCTGTTTTATTAAAATAAGCATTTTCAAGCATTTTAGATCGTTGAACACCCAATGGACGAAATATTTAACAAAAAAACGAATAATAAAAATTCGTCGCTTTTATGTTGTTTTACGCGTTAAACGTGCAGATTAAAGCTCAAACGTGCTGCTTCGAAGCACAAGATTTTCGCTATTTTAGATCGTTGAAATCGTTCAAATGACGTACAAAATAAAAACGAATAATAAAAATTTCGTCGTTTTATGCTGTTTTACGCGTTAAAACGCAGAATAAAGCTCAAAAACGTGCTGTTTTGCTGCACAAGCATTTTCAAGCATTTTAAATCGTTGAAATCGTTCAAATAGACGCAATATTAATAAAAAACGAATACAAAATTTCGTCGTTTTTATGTTTGTTTTACGCGTTAAAACGCAGATTAAAGCTCAAAACGCTGTTTTGCTACAAAATAAGCATTTTCAAGCATTTTAGATCGTTGAAATCGTTCAAATAGGAAGCACATAATAAAAACGAATAAATAAAAAATACGTCGTTTTTATGTTGTTTTACGCGTTAAAACGCAGATTAAAGCTCAAAATCGCGCTGTTTTGCTAAAATAAGCATTTTCAAGCATTTTAGACGTTGAAATCGTTCAAATAGAATGCAATATTAATAAAAACAATTATCAAAAATTGTCGTTTTTATGCTGTTTTACGCGTTAAAACGTTGATTAAAGCTCAAAACGTGCTGTTGTTTTTGCTAAAATAAGCAAGCATTTAGATCGTTGAAATCGTCTCAAATAGATGCAATATTAATAAAAAATCAATAAGAAAAATTCTGCCGTTTTATAAGGTTTTACGCGTTAAAAACGCGGTGATTAAAGCTCAAAACGTGCTGTTTTGCTAAAATAGGCATTTCTTAAGCATTTTAGATCGTTGAAATCGTTCAAATAGAAGTACATTAATAAAAACGAATAATAAAAATCTTTACCGTTTTATGTTGTTTTACGCGTTAAAACGCAGATTAAAAGCTCAAAACGTGCTGTTTTGCTAAAATAAGCATTTTCAAGCATTTTATATCGTTGAAATCGTTCAAATAGACGTGCAATATTAATAAAACGAATAATAAAAAATTCGTCGTTTTTATGTTGTTTTACGCGTTAAACGCAGATTAAAGCTCAAACGTGCTGTTTTGCTAAAATAAGCATTTTCAAGCATTTTAGATCGTTGAAATCGTTCAAATAGAAGCAATATTAATGTAAAAACGAATAATAAAAATTCATCGTTTCCTTTATGCTGTTTTACGCGTTAAAACGCAGCAGATTAAAGCTCAAAACGTGCTGTTTTGCTGTGGGCCAAGCATTTCGCTTACTCTGATCGCTTGAAACCGTTCAAATAGACGTGCGCAATATTAATAAAACGAATAATAAAATCTGTCGTTTTATAAGCTGCTTTACGCGTTAAACGCAGGATTGCGCTCAAAACGTGCTGTTTTGCTGCTAAAATAAGTACTTTTCAAGCATTTTAGATCGTCGAAATCGTTCAAATAGACGTGCAATAAAAATAAAACGAATAATAAAAATCGTCGTTTCGGAGGCGGTTTTACGCGTTAAAACGCAGAATAAAGCTCAAAAACGTGCTGTTTTACAAAATAAGCATTTTCAAGCATTTTAGATCGCTGAAATCGTTCAAATAGACGCACATTAAAAACGAATAATAAAATTCTCTGTCGTTTTATGCTGTTTTACGCGCTAAAAACGCAGATTAAAGCTCAAATCGTGCTGTTTTGCTAAATTGCTTACTTCAAGCATTTTAGATCGTTGAAATCGTTCAAATAGACGCAATATTATTAATAAAAACGAATAATAAAATTTCGTCGTTTTATGTTTTACGCGCTAAAATGCAGATTAAAGCTCAAACGCTTGCTGCTGCAAAATAAGTACGGGCATTTAGACGTTGAAATCGTTCAAATAGACGTGCGCAATATTAATAAAAAACGAATAATAAAAAATTCGTCGTTTTATGTTGTTTTACGCGTTAAAACGCAGATTAAAGCTCAAAAACGTGCTGTTTTGCTAAAATAGCCTTCGCCATTTTGTGATCGTTGAAATCGTTCAAATAGAAGTAAATAATAAATAAAAAACGAATAATAAAAATTCAATGTTTTACGCTGTTTTACGTGTTAAAACGCAGATTAAAGCTCAAACGTGCTGTTTTGCTAAAATAAGTATTTTCAAGCATTTAGATCGTTGAAATCGTTCAAATAGACGCATATTAATAAAACGAATAATAAAAAAATTCGTCGTTTTATGCTTATTTTACGCGTTAAAAACGACAGCTCAAAACGCTGTTTTGCTAAAATAAGCATTTTCGCTATTTTAGATCGTCGAAATCGTTCAAATAGACGCAATAAAAAATAAAAACGAATAATAAAAATTCCCCTGTCGTTTTATGCTGTTTTACGCGTTAAAACGCAGAATAAAGCTCAAACGTGCTGTTTTGCTAAATAAGCATTTTCAAGCATTTTAGATCGTTGAAATCGTTCAAATAGACGCATTATTAATAAAACGGAATACTGTACCGCTTTTATGCTGTTTTACGCGTTAAAAACGATTAAAGCTCAAATGCGCTGTTTCGCTAAAATGTTACTAAAGCATTTTAGATCGTTGAAATGTCTAAATAGACGCAATATTAATAAAACAAACAATAAAAAATTTCCTGTCGTTTTAGAGTGCTGTTTTACGCGTTAAACGCTGATTAAAGCTCAAAACGCTGTTTAAGGTGTCAGCATTTTCAAGCATTTTAGATCAAGTTAAACGTCTAAACAGACGCAAATATTAATAAAAAACGAATAAATAAAAAATGTCAAATGTTTTTATGCTGTTTTACGCGTTAAACGCAGATTAAAAGCTCAAAATCTTGTGCTGTTTTGCTGCGTCAAGCATTTTCAAGCATTTTAGATCGTTGAATCGTTCAAATAGAAGCAATATTAATAAAAAACGAATAATAAAAAAATTCGTCGCTTCTTATGTTGTTTTACGCGTTAAAAACGCAGATTAAAGCTCAAAACGTGCTGTTTTGCTACAATAAGCATTTTCAAGCATTTTAGATCGCTGAAATCGTTTAAATCGAAGCAATAATAAAAACGAATAATAAAAAATTTCCGTCGTTTTATAAGTTGCCGTTTTACGCGTTTAAACGCAGAATCAGCCTCCTCCAAACGCTGTTTTGCTAAAATAAGCATTTTCAAGCATTTTAGATCGTTGAAATCGTTCAAATAGAAGCAATAATAATAAAAACGAATAATAAAAATTGTCGTTTTTATGTTGTTTTACGTTAAAAACGCAGATTAAAGCTCAAAACGCTGTTTTGCTAAAATAAGCATTTTCAAGCATTTTAGATGGTTTGAAACTGTTCAAATAGATAATATTAATAAAAAAACGAATAATAAAAAATTCGGCGAGTGTTGGTTTTACGCGTTAAAACGCAGATTAAAGCTCAAAACGTGCTTTCGTTTTGCTAAAATAAGTATTTTCTAAGCATTTTTTAGATCGTTGAAATCGTTCAAATAGACGCAATAAAATAAAACGAATACAAAATTCTGTCGTTTTATGTTTTACGCGTTAAAACGCAGAATAAAAGCTCAAAACGTGCTGTTTTGCTAAAATAAGCATTTTCAAGCATTTTAGATCGTTGAAATCGTTCAAATAGACGTAATAATAAAACGACAATAAAAACTTCGTCGTTTTATGCTGTTTTACGCGTTAAAACGCAGATTAAAGCTCAAAACGTGCTGTTTTGTTAAAATAAGTATTTTCACGCATTTTAGATCGTTGAAATCGTTCAACAGGCGATGACGAAAACGAATAATAAAAATTCGTCGTTTTATACGCCGCCCTCAAATTTCAAACCAATCGCCGCCCCGCGCCAATTAATGTAGATCGTTGAAATCGTTCAAATAGATTTTTGCCACAATAAAACACTTAATACAAAAATTTCGTCGTTTTATGTTGTTTTACGCGTTAAAACGCTGATTAAAGCTCAAACGTGCTGTTTGCTAAAATAAGCATTTTCAAGCATTTTAGATCGTTGAAATCGTTCAAATAGACGCACATTAATAAAAACGAATAATAAAAAATTCGTCGTTTTATGCTGTTTTACGCGTTAAAACGCAAAGCTCAAAACGTGCTGTTTCATAAAATGTTTTCAAGCATTTTAGATCGTCGAAATCGTTCGCCAAATACGCAATAAAACAAAAACGAATAACAATAATAAAAAATTTTGCCGTTTTATAAGCTGTTTTACGCGTTAAAACGCAGAATAAAGCTCAAACGTGCTGTTTTGCTAAAAATAAGCATTTTCAAGCATTTTAGATCGTTGAAATCGTTCAACAGACGCATATTAATAAAAAACGAATAATAAAATTTCGTCGTTTTATGCTGTTTTACGCGTTAAAAACGCAGATTAAAAGCTCACCGTGCTGTTTGCTAAAATAAGCATTTTTCAAGCATTTTAGATCGTTGAAATCGTTCAAATAGACGCAATATTAATAAAACAAAAACAATAAAAAATTTCGTCGTTTTATGTTGTTTTACGCGTTAAACGCTGATTAAAAGCTCAAAAACGTAAGCTGCTTCGGTATAAAAATGTTTTCTACATTTTATCGTTGAAATCGTTCAAATAAACGCAAATATTAATAAAAACGAATAATAAAAAAATGTCGTCGTTTTTATGCTGTTTTTACGCGTTAAAACGTAAGATTAAAGCTCAAACGCGCTGTTTGCTAAAATAAGCATTTTCAAGCATTTTAGATCGCTGAAATCGTTCAAATAGGAAGCAATATTAATAAAAACGAATAATAAAAATTCGTCGTTTTATAAGCTGTTTTACGCGTTAAAACGCAGATTAAAGCTCAAAACGCTTACAAAATAAGCATTTTCAAGCATTTTAGATCGTTGGAAATCGTTCAAATAGACGCAATATTAATAAAACAAATAATGTAAAATTTCGTCGTTTTATAAGCTGTTTTACGCGTTAAAACGCAGATTAAAAGCTCAAAACGCTGTTTTGCTAAATAAGCATTTTCAAGCATCGATCGCTGGAAATCGTTTAAATAGAAGCAATATTAATAAAACGAATAATAAAAATCATTTTATGCTGTTTTACGCGTTAAAACGCAGATTAAAAGCTCAAACGTGCTGTTTTGTTAAAATAAGCATTTTCAAGCATTTTTAGATCGTTGAAAATCGTTCAAATAGACGCACATTAATAAAAACGTAATAATAAAATTCTGTCGTTTTTATGCTGTTTTACGCGTTAAAACGTAGAATAAAGCTCAAAACGCTGTTTTATTAAAATAAGCATTTTCAAGCATTTTAGATCGTTGAAATCGTCTAAAATAGAAGCAATATTAATAAAACGAATAATAAAATTCGTCGTTTTTATGCTGTTTTACGCGTTAAAACGTATATGACAAAAGCTCTCAAAACGTGCTGTTTTTGCTGCTAAAATAAGTATTTTCAAGCATTTTAGATCGTTGAAATCGTTCAAATAGACGCACGATAATAAAAACGAATAATAAAAAAATTCGTCGTTTTATGCGCTGTTTTACGCAAACGCAGATTAAAAGCTCAAAACGTGCTGCCTTATTAAAATAAGCATTTCAAGATTTTAGATCGTTGAAATCGTTCAAATAGACGCAATAAAAATAAAACGAATAATAAAAATTTCGTCGTTTTATGCTGTTTTACGCGTTAAAACGCAGAATAAAGCTCAAAACGTGCTGCTTCAAAATAAGCATTTTCAAGCATTTTAAATCGTTTTCGAAATCGTTCAAATAGACGCAATATTAATAAAAACGAATAATAAAATTTCGTCGTTTTATATGTTTTACGCGTTAAAACGCAGATTAAAGCTCAAACGTGCTGTTTTGCTGCTAAAATAAGTATTTTCAAGCATTTTAGATCGTTGAAATCGTCTCGCTAAATAGACGCATATTAATAAAAACGAATAACAAAAAATCGTCGTTTTATGCTGTTTTACGCGTTAAAACGCAGATTAAAAGCTCAAAACGTGCTGTTTTGCTAAAATAGGCATTTTCAAGCATTTTAGATCGCTGGAAATCGTTCAAATAGAAGCAAATATTAATAAAAACGACACAAAAATTCAATCGTTTCTTTATGCTGTTTTACGCGCTAAAACGCAGATTAAAGCTCAAACGTGCCGTTTTGCTAAAAATAAGCATTTCAAAGCATTTTATATCGTTGAAATCGTTCAAATAGACGCGAATATTAATAAAAAAACGAATAATAAAAAATTCGTCGTTTTATAAGCTGTTTTACGTTAAAACGCAGACAAAGCTCAAAACGTGCCTGGCTAAAATAAGTATTTTAAGCATTTTAGATCGTTGAAATCGTTCAAATAGAAGCAATATTAATAAAAACGAATAATAAAAATTCATCGTTTTTATGTTTGCGTTAAAACGCGTAGATTAAAGCTCAAAACGTGCTGTTTGCTAAAATAAGCATTTTCAAGCATTTTAGATCGTTGAAATCGTTCAAATAGACGCAATAAAAATAAAAACGAATAATAAAAATTTCGTCGTTTATAAGGTTTTACGGGGTTAAAACGCGAATAAGCTCAAAATGCTGTTTTGCAAAAAATAAGCATTTTCGCATTTTGATCGTTGAAACGTTCAAATAGACGCAATATTAATAAAAACGAATAAAAATTTCGTCGTTTTGGTTTTACGCGTTAAAACGCAGTTTAAAAAGCTCAAAAGGGCTTTTGCAAAATAAGCATTTTCACGCATTTTAGACGTTAAAGCAAATAGAAGAATATTAATAAAAACGAATAATAAAAATTCGTCGTTTTATTGTTTTACGCGTAAAACGCAGATTAAAGCTCAAAACGGCTGTTTTCAAAATAAGTTTTCAAGCATTTTAGATCGTTGAAATCGTTCAAATAGACGCAATATTAATAAAAAACAATTATAAAATTTCGCGTTTTATTTTGTTTTACGCGTTAAAACGCTGATTAAAGCCAAACGTGCTGTTTTGCTAAAATAGCATTTTAAAGCATTTAGATCGTTGAAATCGTTCAAAAGACGCAATATTAATAAAAAACGAATAATAAAAATTGTCGTTTTATGCTGTTTTACGCGTTAAAAACGCAGATTAAAGCTCAAAACGTGTTTTTGCTAAAATAAGCATTTTCAAGCATTTTGATCGTAAATCGTTCAAATAGACGTGCAAAAAAACAAAAAACGAATAAAAAAACCCGTCGTTTTAGTTTTTTACGCGTTAAAACGCAGAATAAAGCTAAAAACGTGCTGTTTTGCTAAAATAAGCATTTTCAAGCATTTAGATCGTTAAAACGTTCAAATAGACGCAAATTAATAAAAACGAATAATAAAATTTCGTCGTTTTAAAATTTTTTTTACGCGTTAAAACGCAGATTAAAGCTCAAATCGTGCTGTTTTGCTAAAATAAGCATTTTCAAGCATTTTAGATCGTTGAAATCGTTCAAATAGACGCAATATTAAAAAAAAACAAACAATAAAAATTTCGTCTTTTTTATGTTGTTTTACGCGTTAAAACGCGATTAAAGCTCAAAACGTGCTGTTTTGCTAAAATAAGCATTTTCAGCATTTTAGATCGTTGAAATCGAAAAATTTAAAAAAAAAAAAAAA
>NW_027048554.1:0-8877 GCF_025399875.1 Dalotia coriaria | reverse complement strand
AAAACAAAAACGACGAAATTTTATTATTCGTTTTTTTAATTTGCGTCTTTTGAACGATTTCAACGATCTAAAATGCTTGAAAATGTTATTTTAACAAAAAACGTTTTGAGCAATCTGCTTTTTAACGCGTAAAACAGCAAAAAAACGACGAATTTTTATTTTTCTTTTTTTTTTAAATTTTGCTTCTATTTGAACGATTTCAATTATCTAAAATGCTTGAAAATTTATTTTAGCAAAACAGCACTTTTTGAGCTTTAATCTGTGATTTAACGATAAAACAGCAAAAAACAAAAATTTTTTTATTATTCGTTTTTTTAATATTCCCGTCTATTTGAACGTTTTAAACGATCTAAAATGCTTGAAAATGCTTTTTTTAGCAAAACGGGTTTTTGAGCTTTATTCTGGTTTTTAAGGCGTAAAACAGCATAAAACGCAAATTTTATTATTCGTTTTTTTTTTAAATTGCTTCTAAAGACAAAAATCTAAAATGCGCAAATGCTTATTTTTAGCAAAACAGCACTTTTTGAGCTTTCGCGTTTTAACGCGTAAAACAGCAAAAAAAACGACGAATTTTTATTATTCGTTTTATTAATATTGCTTCTATTTGAACGATTTCAACGATTTGCGGGGAAAATGCTTATTTTAGCAAAACAGCACGTTTCGAGTTTTAATCTGCGTTTTAACGCGAAAAACAGAAAAAAACAAAATTTTTATTATTCGTTTTTATTAATATTGCGTCTATTTAACGATTTCAACGATCGCGAAAATGTTTATTTTGCAAAACACCCTTTTTGGGCTTTATTCTGCGTTTAACGCGAAAAACAGCATAAAACGACGAAATTTTTAATTCTTTTTTTTATTTTTATTGCGTCTTTTGAACGATTTCAACTATCTAAAATGCTTGAAAATGCTTATTTTAGCAAAACAGCACTTTTTGAGCTTTAATCTGCGTTTTAACGCGAAAAACAGCATAAAACGACAAATTTTTTATTATTCTTTTTTTTATTAATTTCTTCTATTTGAACGATTTAAATTTTAAAATGCTTGAAAATGCTTTTTTTAGCAAAACACCCGTTTTATTTTAATCTGCGATTTAACGCATAAAACAGCAAAAAAAACGACAAATTTTTTATTATTCGTTTTTTTTTAAATTTTTTATTTGAATGATTTCAACGATCTAAAATGCAAAAATGTTATTTTAGCAAAACAGCCTTTTGAGCGGGAAATCTGCTTTTTAACGCGAAAAACAGCATAAAACGACGTTTTTCTTTTTTTTTTTAATTTTGCGTCTTTTGAACGATTTCAACGATCTAAAATGCTTAAAAAATGCTTATTTTAGCAAAACAGGTTTTGAGCTGTTTGCGTTTTAAGGGGAAAACAGCAAAAACGACAAATTTTTATTATTCGTTTTATTAATATTGCTTTATTTGAACGTTTTCCCAACAATCTAAAATGCTTGAAAATGCTTTTTTTAGCAAAACAGCACGTTTTGAGCTTTAATCTGCGTTTTTCTAAAACAGCAAAAAAACGACGAAATTTTTATTATTCTTTTTTTATTAATATTGCGTCTATTTGAACGTTTCAACGATCTAAAATGCTTGAAAATTTTATTTTAGAAAAACAGCACTTTTTGAGCTTTATTCTGCGTTTAAGCTAAAACAGCATAAAACGACGAATTTTATTATTCGTTTTTTTATTATTGGTCTATTTAAGGGCCCGATCTAAAATGCTTGAAAATGTTATTTTAGAAAAAACAGCACGTTTTGAGTTTAACGCGTTTTAACGCGTAAAACAGCAAAAAAAACGACGAATTTTTATTATTCGTTTTTATTAATATTGCGTCTATTTGAACGATTTAAACGATCTAAAATGCTTGAAAATGCTTATTTTAGCAAAACAGCCTTTTGAGCTTTAATCTGCGTTTTAAAGCAAAAAAAGCATAAAACGACGAAATTTTTATTTTCTTTTTTTAAAAGCTTCATTTAATATTTAACGATCTAAAATGCTTAAAAATGCTTATTTTAGCAAAACGGGTTTTTGAGCTGGAATCTGCGTTTTAACGCGTAAAACAGCAAAAAAACGACAAATTTTTTTTCTTATTCGTTTTATTAATATTCGTCTATTTGAACATTTCAACGATCTAAAATTGGAAAATGCTTATTTTAGAAAAACAGCACTTTTTTGGTTTGTAATCTGCGTTTTAACGCGTAAAACAGCAAAAACGACAATTTTTTTATTATTTTTTTTTTATTAATTTTTGTTTCCCTATTTAAAACGTTTCAACAATCTAAAATGCTTGAAAAATGCATTTTAGCAAAAACAGCCGTTTTGAGCTTTAATCGGTTTTAACGCGTAAACAGCAAAAAAACGACGAAATTTTTATTATTCTTTTTTTTATTAATATTGCGTCTATTTGAACGATTTAAACGATCTAAAATGCTTGAAAATGCTTATTTTAGCAAAACACCCGTTTTGGATTCTGCGTTTTGCGTAAAACAGCATAAAAACGACAAAATTTTTTATTATTCGTTTTTATTAATATGTTTTTTAAAGATTTCAAAGTCTAAAATGCTTGAAAATGCTTATTTTAGCAAAACGCACGTTTTGAGTTTTAATCTGCGTTTTAACGCGAAAACAGCATAAAACGACAAATTTTTTTTATTATTTGTTTTATTAATATTGCGTCTATTTCACGTTTCAACGATCTAAAATGCTTGAAAATGCTTTTTAGCAAAACACCCGTTTTGAGCTTTAATCAGCGTTTAACGCGTAAAACAGCTTTAAAAACGACGAAATTTTTTATTCGTTTTTTTAATATTGCGTCTATTTGAACGATTTCAACGATCTAAAATGTGAAAATGCTTATTTAGCAAAACAGCACGTTTTGAGTTTAATCTGCTTTTTAACGCGCACATAAAACCCCTTTTAAATTTATTCTTTTTTATTAATATTGCTTCGATTTGAACGTTTTAAAACATCTAAAATGTTTGAAAATGCTTATTTTAAAAAACACCCTTTTTGAGGTTTTTAATCTGCGTTTTAACGCGTAAAACAGCATAAAACAGAATTTTTATTATTCTTTTTTTTATTAATATTCTTCTATTTGAACGATTTCAACGATCTAAAATGCTTGAAAATCTTATTTTAGCAAAGCAGCTTTTTGATTTTTTAATCTGCGTTTTAAGGGTAAAACAGCATAAAACGACAAAATTTTTATTATTCGTTTTTATTAATATTGCGTCTTTTGAACGATTTAACGATCTTCAATGCTTAAAAATGTTAAGCAAAACAGCACGTTTTGAGCTTTAATCTGCTTTTTTCGCGAAAAACACATAAAACGACGAATTTTTATTTTTCTTTTTTATTAATATTGTTTCTATTTGAACGATTTCAACGATCTAGAATGCGAAAATGCTTTTTTAGCAAAACAGCACGTTTTGAGCTTTAATCTGCGTTTTAACGCGTAAAACAAAAAAACCCAAAAATTTTTATTATTCGTTTTTTATTCCATTTGAACATTTAAACGATCTAAAATGCTTGAAAATGTTTTTTTAGCAAAACAGCACGTTTTGAGCTTTAATCTGCTTTTTAAACGCGTAAAAACACATAAAACGACGAATTTTTATTATTCTTTTTTTATTAATATTGCGTCTATTTGAACGTTTCAACGATATAAAATACTTGAAAATCTTATTTTAGCAAAAACAGCACGTTTGAGCTTTAATCAGCTTTTTTAACGCGAAAACACATAAAACGACGAAATTTTATTATTCGTTTTTTTAAATTGCGTTTTTGAACGATTTCAACGATCAAAAATGCTTGAAAATGCTTATTTTAGCAAAACAGCACGTTTGATTTTAATCTGCGTTTTAACGCGAAAAACACATAAAACGACGAATTTTTATTATTCTTTTTTTTATTAATATTGCTTGATTTGAACGATTTAAAGATCTAAAATGCTTGAAAATGCTTATTTTGCAAAACAGCACGTTTTGAGCTTTAATCGCGTTTTAACGCGTAAAACAGCATAAAACGCAAATTTTTTTTTTCGTTTTTTTTAAATTTGCTTCTATTTGAACATTTCAACGATCTAAAATGCTTGAAAATCTTATTTTAGCAAAAGCACGTTTGACTTTAATCTGCTTTTTAAGGGTAAAACAGCAAAAAAAACGAAAAAAATTTTTTTTATTATTCGTTTTTATTAATATTGCGTCTATTTGAACGATTTCAACGATCAAAAATGCTTGAAAATGCTTATTTTAGGAAAAACCACACTTTTTGAGTTTTTTAATCTGCGTTTTAACGCGAAAACAGCAAAAAAACGACGAATTTTTATTTTTCGTTTTTTTTATTGCTTCGTTTGAACGATTTCAACGATCAAAAAAATATTGCGTCTATTTCAACGATTTCAACGATCTAAAATGCTTGAAAATGCTTATTTTAGCAAAACAGCACGTTTTGAGCTTTTAATCAGCGTTTTAACGCGTAAAACAGCATAAAACGACGAAATTTTTATTATTCGTTTTTATTAATATTGCGTCTATTTGAACGATTTCAACGATCTAAAATGCTTGAAAATGCTTTTTTTTAGAAAAACAGCACGTTTTGAGTTTAATCTGCGTTTTAACGCGTAAAAACAGCATAAAAACGACGTTTTTATTATTCGTTTTATTAATATTGCTTCGATTGAACGATTCAACGATCTAAAATGCTTGAAAATGCTATTTTAGCAAAACAGCACGTTTTGAGTTTTAATCTGCGTTTTAACGCGAAAAACAGCAAAAAAACGACGAATTTTTTTATTATTCGTTTTTATTAATATTGTTTCTTTTTGGGAACGATTTCAACGATCTAAAATGCTTGAAAATGCTTATTTTAGCAAAGCAGCACTTTTTGAGCTTTTAATCTGCGTTTTAACGCGTAAAACAGCATAAAACGACGAAATTTTATTATTCGTTTTATAATATTGCGTCTATTTGAACGATTTCAACGATCTAAAATGCTTGAAAATGCTTATTTTAGCAAAACAGCACGTTTTGAGCTTTTAATCTGCGTTTTAACGCGTAAAACAGCATAAAAACGACAAATTTTTTTATTATTCGTTTTTATTAATATTGCTTCTATTTGAACGATTTCAACGATCTAGAATGCTTGAAAATGCTTATTTTAGCAAAACAGCACGTTTTGAGCTTTAATCTGCGTTTTAACGCGAAAAAACAGCAAAAAAACGACGAATTTTTATTATTCGTTTTTATTAATATTGCTTCTATTTGAACGATTTCAACGATCTAAATAGTTTTGAAAATGCTTTAGCAAAACAGCACGTTTTGAGTTTTTAATCTGCGTTTTAACGCGAAAAAACAGCATAAAAACGACGAATTTTTATTATTCGTTTTTATTAATATTGCGTCTATTTGAACGATTTCAACGATATAAAATACTTGAAAATGCTTATTTTGCAAAACAGCACGTTTTGAGTTTTTAATCAGCGTTTTAACGCGTAAAACAGCATAAAACGACGAAATTTTATTATTCGTTTTTATTAATATTGCGTCTATTTGAACGATTTCACGATCTAAAATGCTTGAAAATGCTTATTTTTAGCAAAACAGCAACGTTTTGAGCTTTTAATCTGCGTTTTAACGCGTAAAACAGCATAAAACGACAATTTTTATTATTCGTTTTTATTAATATTGCTTCGATTTGAACGATTTCAACGATCTAAAATGCTTAAAAATGCTTATTTTAGCAAAACAGCACGTTTTGAGTTTAATCTGCGTTTTAACGCGTAAAACAGCATAAAACGACGAATTTTTATTATTCTTTTTTTATTATTGCTTCTATTTGAACGATTTCAACGATCTAAAATGCTTGAAAATGCTTATTTTAGCAAAGCAGCACGTTTTGAGCTTTAATCTGCGTTTTAACGCGTAAACAGCATAAAACGACAAAATTTTTTATTATTCGTTTTTATTAATATTGCGTCTATTTGAACGATTTCAACGATCTAAAATGCTTGAAAATGCTTATTTTAGGAAAACAGCACTTTTTGAGCTTTAATCTGCGTTTTAACGCGTAAAACAGCAAAAAAACGACGAATTTTTATTATTCGTTTTTATTAATATTGCTTCTATTTGAACGATTTCAACGATCTAGAATGCTTGAAAATGCTTATTTTAGCAAAACAGCACTTTTTGAGCTTTAATCTGCGTTTTAACGCGTAAAACAGCATAAAACGGCAAATTTTTTTATTATTCGTTTTTATTAATATTGCTTCTATTTGAACGATTTCAACGATCTAAAATGCTTGAAAATGCTTCTTTAGCAAAACAGCACGTTTTGAGCTTTAATCTGCGTTTTAACGCGTAAAACAGCATAAAACGACGAATTTTTATTATTCGTTTTTATTAATATTGCTTCTATTTAAACGATTTCAACGATCTAAAATGCTTGAAAATGCTTATTTTAGAAAAAACACCACGTTTTGAGCTTTAATCTGCTTTTAACGCGTAAAACAGCATAAAAACGACGAATTTTTTTTTTTTTTTTTTTATTAAAGCTTTTTCGTTTAAATAAAAATGCAAAAAATGATTTAAAAAGAAATTTAAAAATTTTTTTTAAAGCAAAACAGCATGGTTTTTTTTTACAAAAAAAAAAATTTTTTTTTAACGTTTTTTTAAAAAATGCAAAAAATGTTTTTTAAAAAAAACCCGGTTTTTTTCGCGTTTTAACGCGTAAAAAGCTAAAAACAAAAATTTTTTTTTTAAATTTGGTTTATTTAACTTTCCATTAAAAGTTAAAATTTTATTTTAAAAAAACCCTTTTTTTTTTTGGGGAAAAACAGCATAAAAACCTTTTTATTTTCTTTTTAAAAACCTTTTTAACGAAAATTAAAATTTTTAAAATGTTTTTTAAAAAAACCACTTTTTAGTTATTTGCTTTCGAAACAAAATAAAAACGCGTTTTTTTTTTTTTTTATAAAGGTTTTTTTAACGTTTAATTAAAAATGCTTAAAAGTTTTTTTACAAAAACAAAATTTTTTGGCAACCGTTTTAAGGAAAAACAAAAAAGGGAAAAATTTTACCTTTTTTTAAATATTCTTTTTTTAAATTTCTTTTAAAAGTTTTAAAATCAAAATTTAAAAATTTAGAAACGCTTTAAAAACCTAAAAAAAAATTTTTAATTTTTTTTTTATTTTTTTTTAAATTTTTCCATTAAAAGTTTAAAATTTTATTTTGAAAAACCCCTTTTAGCAAGCGTTTAAGGAAAAACCAAAAAAAAAAATTTTTTAAAAATTTTTTTTTTTAAATTTTTTTTTTAAATTTAATTTTCAAAAAAAATTTAAAATTTTTATTTTAAAAAACAAATTTTTTTTCCGTTTAAAAAAGAAAAAAAAGGAAAAATTTTTTTTAAAATTTTTTAAAGTTTTACAAAAATTTTGGGGGAAACAAAACCTTTTAGCAACGTTTTAAGGGAAAAAATAAAAAATTTTTTATTATTTTTTTTATTGTTTATTTAAATTTTAAATTAAAATTTGAAAAGTTTTTTTAAAAAAAATTTTTTTGTTTTAATTTTTAAGGGAAAAAATAAAAAAAATTTTTTTTATTTTTTTTTTTTAAGTTTTTTAACGATTTAAGTTAAAATCTTAAAATTTTTTTAAAACAAAAGGGTTTTTTAGTTTTAACCTTTTTAACCCCAAAACAAAAAAAAAAATTTTTTTATTTTTTTTTATTTTCTATTTGAACGATTTCAACGATCTAAAATGCTTGAAAATGCTTATTTTAGCAAAAACAGCACGTTTTGAGCTTTTAATATGCGTTTTATCGCGTAAAACAGCAATAAAAATGACGAATTTTTTATTATTCGTTTTTATTAATATTGCTTCTATTTAAACGATTTCAACGATCTAAAATGCTTGAAAATGCTTATTTTAGCAAAACAGCACGTTTTGAGCTTTAATCTGCGTTTTAACGCGTAAAACAGCATAAAACGACGAAATTTTTATTATTCGTTTTTATTAATATTGCGCCTATTTGAACGATTTCAACGATCTAAAATGCTTGAAAATGCTTTATTTTAGCAAAACAGCACGTTTTGAGCTTTTATATCTGCGTTTTAACGCGTAAAACAGCATAAAACGACGAAATTTTATTATTCGTTTTTATTAATATTGC
Source organism: Dalotia coriaria (assembly GCF_025399875.1). Classification (NCBI taxonomy): domain Eukaryota; kingdom Metazoa; phylum Arthropoda; class Insecta; order Coleoptera; family Staphylinidae; genus Dalotia; species Dalotia coriaria. Next base: position 703 of record NW_027048554.1, on the reverse strand, counting down.
GTCTATTTTGAACGATTTCAACGATCTAAAATGCTTGAAAATGCTTATTTTAGCAAAACAGCACGTTTTGAGCTTTAATCTGCGTTTTAACGCGCAAAAACAGCATAAAAATGACGAATTTTTATTATTCGTTTTTATTAATATTGCTTCTATTTAAACGATTTCAACGATCTAAAATGCTTTGAAAATGCTTATTTTAGCAAAACAGCACGTTTTGAGCTTTTAATCTGCGTTTTAACGCGTAAAACAGCATAAAACGACGAAATTTTTATTATTCTGTTTTTACATATTGCTTCTATTTGAACAATTTCAACGATCTAAAATGCTTGCAAATGCTTATTTTAGCAAAACAGCACGTTTTGAGCTTTAATCTGCGTTTTAACGCGCAGAACAGCATAAAACGACGATTTTTTTATTATCCGTTTTTATTAATATTGCGTCTATTTGAACAATTTCAACGATCTAAAAATGCTTGAAAATGCTTATTTTGCAAAACAGCACGTTTTGAGCTTTAATCTGCGTTTTAACGCGTAAAACAGCATAAAAAAGACGAATTTTTATTCTTTTTTTTAAATATTGTCTATTTAACGATTTCAAGATCAAAAATGCTTGAAAATGCTTTTTTTTTGCAAAACAGATTTTTGGGTTTAATCGCGTTTTAACGCGAAAACAGCAAAAAAAAGACAAAATTTTTTTTATTGTT
>NW_027048553.1:0-8886 GCF_025399875.1 Dalotia coriaria | reverse complement strand
AGAGTTTTTTTAACGATTTTTTTCCTTTTAAAATTTCCGTCTGTTGAAAACCCCTTTTTTATAAAACCCCTTTTAGCAACCGGGCCCGAACGCAAAACGAAAAAAAAATTTTTATTATTCTTTTTTTATTTATTGCTTCTATTTGAACGATTCAACGATCTAAAATGCTTGAAAATGCTTATTTAGCAAACAGCACGTTTTGAGTTAATCTGCGTTTTACGCGTAAAACATAAAACGACGAATTTTATTATCGTTTTATTAATATTGTTTATTGAACGATTTCAACGATCTAAAAGCTGAAAATGCTTATTTTAGCAAACAGCACGTTTTGGTTTAATCTGCGTTTACGCGTAAAAAGCATAAAAACGACGAATTTTATTATTCGTTTTTATTTATTGCTTCTATTTGAACGATTTCAACGATCTAAATGCTTGAAAATGTTATTTTAAAAACGCACGTTTTAGTTTTATTCTGCGTTTTAACGCGTAAAACAGCAACGACAATTTTTATTATTCGTTTTTATTATTGCTTCTATTTGAACGATTTCAACGATCTAAAATGCTTGAAATGCTTATTTTAGCAAAACAGCACGTTTTGCTTTAATCTGCGTTTAACGCGTAAACAGCATAAAAACGACGAATTTTTATTATTCGTTTTTATAATATTGCTTCTTGAAATTTCAACGATCTAAAATGCTTGAAAATGCTTATTTTAGCAAAACAGCACGTTTTGAGTTTAATCTGCGTTTTAACGCGTAAAACAGCATAAAAACGACGAATTTTATTATTCGTTTTTATTAATTGTTCTCATTTGAACGATTCAACGATCAAAATGCTTGAAAATGCTTATTGCAAAACAGCACGTTTTGAGCTTTAATCGCGTTTAACGCGTAAACAGCATAAAAACACGAATTTTATTATTCGTTTTTATTAATATTGCTCTATTTGAACGATTTCAACGATCTAAAATGCTTGAAAATGCTTATTTTAGCAAAACAGCACGTTTGAGTTTTATCTGCGTTTTAACGCGTAAACAGCATAAAACGACGAATTTTATTATTCGTTTTTATTTATTGTTTCTATTTGAACGATTTCAACGATCTAAAAGCTTAAAAAGCTTATTTTAGCAAAACAGCACGTTTTGAGCTTTAATCTGCGTTTTAACGCGTAAAACAGCAAAAAACGACGAATTTTTATTATTCGTTTTTATTAATATTGCTTCATTTGAACGATTTCTAACGATTAATGCTTGAAAATGCTTATTTTGCAAAACAGCACGTTTTGAGCTTTAATGCGTTTTAGCGCTAAACAGCATAAAAACGACGAATTTTTATTATTGCGTTTTATTAATATTGCTTCTTTTGAACGAGTTCAACGATCTAAAGCTTTTAAGCTTTAAGCAAAACAGCAAATTTATTTTAATAATGCGTTTTAACGCGTAAACAGCTAAAACGCAATTTATTATTCGTTTTTATTAATATTGCTTCTATTTGAACGATTTCAACGATCTAAAATGCTTGAAAATGTTTTATTTTTTACCCGCAAAACAGCAAATCGTTTTGAGCTTTAATCTGCGTTTTAACGCGTAAACAGCATAACGATTTTTTTATTCGTTTTATTAAATATTGCGTCTATTTGAACGATTTCAACGATCTAAAATTTTGAAAATGCTTTATTTTAGCAAAAACAGCACTTTTTGAGTTTAATCTGCGTTTTAACGCTAAAACAGCATATAATACACGTATTTTATTATTTTTTTTATTAATATTCGTCTATTTAAACGATTTCAACGATCAAAAATGCTTGAAAATGTTTATTTTAGAAAAAACAGCAGTTTTGATTTTTAAAGGGTTTTAACGCGAAAAACAGCTTTGACGAAATTTTTTTTCGTTTTTTTTAATATTGTTTCTTTTTAAACGTTTTCCAACGATTTTAAAAATGCTTAAAAAATTTATTTTTACAAAAAGCCCCGTTTTGAGTTTAATCTGCGTTTTTAAGGGGTTAAAACAGCAAAAAAAAACGAAAAATTTTTTTTTTCTTTTTTTACTTATTGCTTCTTTTTTGAACGACCAAAACGATTAAAATGTAAAAATGTTTATTTTAGCAAAACAGCACGTTTTGAGTTTTTTTCTGGGGTTTAACGCGAAAACAGCTTTCGACAAATTTTTATTATTTCGTTTTTATTTTTATTGCGTCTTTTAAAATTTTCCCGATTTTAAAAGTTTTAAAAAATGTTTTATTTTAGCAAAAAACACGTTTTGAGTTTTACCCTGCGTTTTAACGCGAAAACAGCATAAAACGACAAAATTTTTATTATTCGTTTTATTTTTTTTGGGAAAAATTTAACAATTTAACAAAAGCTTAAAAAAATGTTTTTTTAGAAAAACAGCACGTTTTGGGGAATTGCGTTTTAACGCGTAAAACAGCAAAAAAAGGGACAAAATTTTTTATTTTTTTCGTTTTTTTTTAAAAAGGCCTATTTGAACGATTTAAACCATTTAAAAAATGTTTGAAAATGCTTTTTTTAAAAAAAGCCGTTTTGAGTTTTTTTCTGCGTTTAACGCGAAAAACAGCAAAAAAACAAAAAAATTTTTTTTTTTCTTTTTTTTATTTTATTGCGTCTTTTTTAAAACGATTTCAACGATCTAAAATGCTTGAAAATGTTTTTATTTTACAAAACAGCAGGGTTTTGACGGGTTTTCGCGTAAAACAGCAAAAAACAGAAATTTTTATTATTCTTTTTTATTTTATTGGTCTATTTGAACGATTTCAACGTTTCAAAATGTTTGGGAAAAATGCTTATTTTAAAAAAAAACAGCATTTTTTTGAGTTTTAAACCGGCGTTTTAACGCAAAAACAGAAAAAACGACAAATTTTTATTATTCGTTTTTATTAATATTGCCCCTATTTTAAAGGGCCCAACGATTAAAATCCCGAAAATGTTTTTTTTTCCAAAAAGTTAATGTTTTGGGGGTTTCTGCTTTTTAAAACGCGAAAAAACAGAAAAAAAACGACAAAATTTTTGATTTTTTTTTATTGCGTCTATTTGAACGATTTAAACGATCAAAAAAATTTTTTGAAAATGCTTTTTTGTCCCCAAAACCGTTTTGAGCTTTAATCTGCGTTTTAACGCGAAAAACAGCATAAAAAACGAAATTTTTATTATTCTTTTTTATTAATATTGTTTCAATTTGAACTTTTTCCCCAACGTTTTAAAATGTTTTGAAAATGTTTTATTTTGGAAAACAGCACGTTTTGAGTTTTAATCTGCGTTTTAACGCGAAAAACAGCATAAAAACGACAAAATTTTTTATTATTCGTTTTTAAAAATTTCCCCTTTTTATTTAAAACGATTTCAAGGGATCAAAAAAATGTTTTTAAAAAAGGGGTTTTTAGCCCCCGTTTTGAGCTTTTTTTCTGCGTTTTAACGCGTAAAACAGCAAAAAAAAGGGCAAAAATTTTTATTATTCGTTTTTATTTTATTGCTCTATTTAAAACGATTTAACGATCAAAAAATGTTTGAAAATGCTTTTTTTAAAACAAAAAAAAGCACTTTTTGAGTTTTTAATTCTGCTTTTTAACGCGAAAAACAGCAAAAAAAACGACAAAATTTTTATTATTCTTTTTTATTTTTTTTGGGTTTCTATTTGAACGATTTCAACGATCAAAAAATGTTTGAAAATGTTTTATTTTAGCAAAACAGCAATTTTTTTGAGTTTTAATCTGCTTTTTAACGCGTAAAAAAAAGCAAAAAAGGAGGGAAATTTTTGGCTTTCGTTTTTTTTAATATTTTCTCTATTTGAACGACCATTAAAAGTTTGAAAATGCTTTTTTTAGCAAAAACAGCACTTTTTGATTTTTTCCCCCGCGTTTTTAACGCGAAAACAGCATAAAACACAAATTTTTATTCGTTTTTTTTAAATTGCCCCTTTGAAGGGGATTTCAACGTTTCAAAAATGCTTAAAAAATGTTTTTTTTAAAAGCAAAACAGCATTTTTTTAAACCCGCGTTTTGCGAAAACAGCCCCTAATTTAAAAATTTTCGTTTTTATTAATATTGCTTCTATTTGAACGATTTAAAACATTAAAATGTTTAAAAATGCTTATTTTAAAAACAGACGTTTTGGGGTTTTAATCTGCTTTTTAACGCGTAAAACAGCATAAAAGGGCAATTTTTTTATTATTCGTTTTTTTTAAATTTGCTTTTTATTTGAACGAAAAACGACCCCAAACCCCTTTGAAAATGCTTATTTTAGAAAAACAGACGTTTTAAAGTTTTTTCCCCGCGTTTTAACGCGTAAAAAAAGCATAAAAACGAGGGAAATTTTTTAAATTGGGTTTTTATTTTTATTGCTTCTTTTGAAGATTTCAACGATCAAAAAATGCTTGAAAATGCTTTTTTTAGAAAAACAGCACGTTTTGATTTTTTAATCTGCGTTTTAACGCGTAAAACAGCTTTAAAAAACGACAAATTTTTATTTTTCGTTTTTTTAATTATTGCTTCTATTTGAAGGGATTTCAACGATCTAAAATGTTTTAAAATGCTTTTTTGGGCAAAAAATTTTTTGGGGTTTTGCCGGTTTTAACGCGTAAAACAGCAAAAAAACGACAAAATTTTTTATTATTCTTTTTTATTAATATTGCTTTTATTTAAAACGTTTTCCCAACGATTAAAATGCTTGAAAATGCTTTTTTAGAAAAAAACAGCACGTTTTGGGGTTTAATCTGCTTTTTAAACGCGTAAAAGCAAAAAAACGACAAATTTTTTTTATTATTTCTTTTTTTAAATTTGTTTCTTTTTTGAACGATTTTCAACATCTAAAATGCTTGAAAATGTTTTTTTAGCAAAACAGCACGTTTTTGAGTTTTTAATCTGCGTTTTAACGCGTAAAACAGCATAAAAACGACAAATTTTTTTATTATTCGTTTTTATTAATATTGCGTCTATTTGAACGATTTCAACGATCTAAAATGCTTGAAATGCTTATTTTAGCAAAACAGCACGTTTGAGTTTTAATCTGCGTTTTAACGCGTAAACAGCATAAAACGACGAATTTTTTATTATCTTTCGTTTTTATTAATATTGCTTCTATTTGAACGATTTCAACGATCTAAAATGCTTGAAAATGCTATTTTACAAAACAGCACGTTTTGAGCTTATTCTGCGTTTTAACGCGTAAAACAGCATGTCGACGAATTTTTTATTATTCGTTTTTATTAATATTGCTTCTATTTGAACGATTTCAACGTGATCTAAAATGCTTGAAAATGCTTATTTTAGCAAAACAGCACGTTTTGAGTTTTAATCTGCGTTTTAACGCGTAAAACAGCATAAAACGACGAATTTTTTATTATTCGTTTTATTAATATTGCTTCTATTTGAACGATTTCAAAGATCTAAAAATGCTTGAAAAATGCTTATATTTTAGCAAACAGCGTCGTTTTGAGCTTTAATCTGCGTTTTAACGCGTGAAAACAGCATAAAAACGACGAATTTTTATTATTCGTTTTTATTAATATTGTTTATTTGAACGATTTCAACGATCTAAAATGCTTGAAAATGCTTATTTTAGCAAAACAGCAATGTTTTGAGTTTTTTAACTTGCGTTTTAACGCGTAAAACAGCATAAAACGACGAAATTTATTATTCGTTTTTATTAATATTGCGTCTATTTGAACGATTTCAACGATCAAAAATGCTTGAAAATGCTTATTTTAGCAAAACAGCACGTTTTGAGTTTAATCTGCGTTTTAACGCGTAAAACAGCATAAAACGGCGAATTTTTAATATCTGTTTTTATTAATATTGCTTCTATTTGAACGATTTCAACGATCTAAAATGTTTGAAAATGCTTATTTTAGCAAAACAGCACGTTTTGATTTTATTCTGCGTTTTAACGCGTAAAACAGCATAAAACGACGAAATTTTTATTATTCGTTTTTATTTTTATTGCGTCTATTTGAACGATTTCAACGATCTAAATGCTTGCACGTTTATTTTAGCAAAACAGCACGTTTTGAGCTTTAATCTGGCGTTTTAACGCGTAAAACAGCATAAAAACGACGAATTTTTATTATTCGTTTTTTTATTAATATTGCGCTATTTGAACGATTTCAACGATCTAAAATGCTTGAAAATGCTTATTTTAGCAAACAGCACGTTTTGAGTTTTAATCAGCGTTTTAACGCGTAAAACAGCATAAAAAACGACGAAATTTTTATTATTTGTTTTATTAATATTGTGCCTATTTGAACGATTTCAACGATCTAAAATGCTGAAAATGCTTATTTTAGCAAAACAGCACGTTTTGAGTTTTAATCTCGCGTTTTAACGGCAAAACATCATAAAAACGACGAAATTTTTTATTATTCGCTTTTTATTAATATTGCTTCATTTGAACGATTTCAACGATCTAAAAATGCTTGAAAATGCTTATTTTAGCAAAACAGCACGTTTTGAGTTTTAATCTGCGTTTTAAAGTGTAAAAACAGCATAAAAACGACGAAATTTTTATTATTCGTTTTTTATTAATATTGCGTCTATTTGAACGATTTCAACGATCTAAAATGCTTGAAAATGCTTATTTTAGCAAAAAAAAACAGCACGTTTGAGCTTTGACCCGTTTAACGCGTAAAACAGCACATAAAAATGACGAATTTTTTATTATTCGTTTTTATTAATATTGCTTCTATTTGAACGATTTCAACGATCTAAAAATGCTTGAAAATGCTTATTTCCGGTGCTAAAACAGCACGTTTTGAGCTTAATTTCGCGTTTTAACGCGTAAAACAGCATGTTCGGTCGAAATTTTTATTATTCGTTTTGCCAATATTGCGTCTATTTGAGCGATTTCAACGATCTAAATGCTTGAAAGTTTATTTTAGCAAAACAGCACGTTTTGAGCTTTAATCTGCGTTTTAACGCGTAAAAGAGCATGTGACGAATTTTTATTATTCGCTTTTATTAATATTGCTTCTATTTAAACGATTTCAACGATCTAAATGCTTGAAAATGCTTATTTTAGCAAAACAGCAATGATTTGAGCTTTAATCTGCGTTTTAACGCGTAAAACAGCATAAAAACGACGAAATTTTTATTATTCGTTTTATTAATATTGCGTCTATTTGGGAACGATTTCAACGATCTAAAATGTTTGAAAATGCTTATTTTAGCAAAAACAGCAATGTTTTGAGCTTTTTCTGCGTTTTTAACGCGTAAAACAGCATAAAACGACGAAATTTTTATTATTCGTTTTTTATTTTTATTGCGTCTATTTGAACAATTTCAACGATCTAAAATGCTTGAAAAATGCTTATTTTAGCAAAACAGCACGTTTTGAGCTTTAATCTGCGTTTTAACGCGTAAACAGCATAAAAAACGACGAATTTTGTATTATTCGTTTTTATTAATATTGCGTCTATTTTGAACGATTTCAACGATCTAAAAATGCTTGAAATGCTCATTTTAGCAAAACGCCAATGTTTTGAGTTTAATCTGCGTTTTAACGCGTAAAACAGCATAAAACGACGAATTTTTATTATTCGTTTTTATTAATATTGTTTATTTGAACGATTTCAACGATCAAAAAATGCTTGAAAATGCTTATTTTAGCAAAACAGCACGTTTTGAGCTTTAATCTGCGTTTTAACGCGTAAAACAGCATAAAAAAACGACGAAATTTTTATTATTCGTTTTTATTACTATTGCGTCTATTTGAACGATTTCAACGATCTAAAATGCTTGAAAATGCTTATTTTAGCAAAACAGCACGTTTTGAGCTTTTAATCTGCGTTTTAACGCGTAAAACAGCATAAAAACGGCGAATTTTTTTTATTATTCGTTTTTATTAATATTACTTCTATTTGAACGATTTCAAACGATCTAAAATGTTTGAAAATGCTTATTTTAGCAAAACAGCACGTTTTGAGTTTTATTCTGCGTTTAACGCGTAAAACAGCATAAAAACGACGAATTTTTATTATTCGTTTTTATTAATATTGCTTCTATTTGAACGATTTCAACGATCTAAAATGCTTGAAAATGCTTATTTCAGCAAAAACAGCACGCTTTGAGCTTTATTCTGCGTTTTAACGCAAAAAACAGCATGTAAAACGACGAAATCTTTTTATTATTCGTTTTTATTAATATTGTGTCTATTTGAGCGATCAACGATCTAAAATGCTTGAAATGCTTATTTTAGCAAAAACAGCACGTTTTGAGCTTTAATCTGCGTTTACCGGCAAAGAGCATAAATGACGAATTTTTTTTATTATTCGTTTTTATTAATATTGCTTCTATTTGAACGATTTCAACGATTTAAAAATGCTTGAAAAGGCTTATTTTAGCAAAACAGCACGTTTGAGTTTTAATCTGCGTTTTAACGCGTAAAACAGCATAAAACGACGAAATTTTTTATTATTCGTTTTTTTTAAATATTGCGTCTTTTTGGGAACGGATTTCAACGATCTAAAATGCTTGAAAATGCTTATTTTAGCAAAACAGCACGTTTTGAGCTTTAATCTGCGTTTTAACGCGTAAAACAGCATAAAAACGACGAATTTTATTATTCGTTTTTATTAATATTGCTTCTATTTGAACGATTTCAACGATCTAAAATGTTTGAAAATGCTTATTTTAGCAAAACAGAAGTTTTGAGCTTTTCTGCTTTTTAACGCGAAAACAGCATAAAACACGTTTTTTATTCGTTTTTATTTTTTGGGTCTATTTGAACGATTTCAACGTTTCAAAATGCTTAAAAAAATGTTATTTTAGCAAAACAGCACGTTTTGAGCTTTAACGCGTTTTAACGCGTAAAACAGCAAAAAAACGACGAATTTTTATTATTTTTTTTTATTAATAGCTCATTTGAACGATTTCAACGTTTTCA
>NW_027048552.1:0-8893 GCF_025399875.1 Dalotia coriaria | reverse complement strand
ATTTGCCCCTTTTTTTTCGTTTTTCCTTTTACATTTTTTAAAAATTGCAAAAACGTGCTGTTTTGCTAAAATAAGCATTTTCAGCATTTTGATCGTTGAAATCGTTCAAATAGACGCAATAAAAAAAGAATAATAAAAGTTTTTTATGCTGTTTTACGCGTTAAACGCAGATTAAAGCTCAAACGTGTGTTTTGCTAAAATAAATTTTCAAGCGATCGTTGAAATCGTTAAAATGCGTTTTAATAAAAACGAATAAAAAAAAATTCGTCGTTTTATGCTGTTTACGCTTTAAAAACGCAGATTAAAGCTCAAAACGTGCTGTTTTGCTAAAATAACATTTTCAACTTTTTTAGATCGTTGAAATCTTTTAAAAAAAAGAAATATAAAAAAAAACGAATAATAAAATTTCGTCGTTTTATGCTTTTTCGCGTAAAACGCAGATTAAAGCTCAAAACGTGCTGTTTTGCAAAAACATTTTCGCTTTTTAGATCGTTGAAATCTTCAAATAGAGCAATTTTAATAAAAAGAAAAAAAAAAAATTTCGTCTTTTTTTATGCTGTTTTGCTTAAAACGCGAAAACTCAAACGTTTTTTTTTCAAAATAAGCTTTTTCAAGCATTTTGATCGTTAAATCTTAAATAGACGTATTAAAAAAAAAAAAAATTTCGTCTTTTTTTATGCTGTTTTCGCTTTAAAAACGCGATTAAACTCAAAACTCTGTTTTTCAAAATTTTAATTTTTCAAGCATTTTAGATCGTTGAAATTTTTAAATGGGCGCAATTTTAAAAAACAAATAATAAAATTTGTCGTTTTTATGCTGTTTTACGCAAAACGCGATTAAGCTAAAAACGTGCTGTTTTGCTAAAATAAGCTTTTTCAAGTTTTGATTTAAAATCGTTCAAATAGCGCAATATTAAAAAAAACAAATTTAAAAAAAATTTGTCGTTTTTTGCTGTTTTCGGAAAAACCGATTAAAGCTCAAAACGTCTGTTTTGCAAAATTTTAGCTTTTCAAGTTTTTGATCGTTAAAATCGTTCAAATGGGCGAAATTTTAAATAAAAACGAATAAAAAAAAAATTTGCTTTTTTTATGCTTTTTTCGCTTTAAAAACGCGTTAAAGCTCAAAACGTGTTTTTTGCTAAAATAGCATTTTCAACATTTTAGATCGTTGAAATCGTTCAAAAAAACAATATTAAAAAAAACAAATAATAAAAATTTGTCTTTTTTTATGCTTTTTTACGCGTTAAAACGCAGATTAAAAAAACGTGTGTTTTTTAAAATAAGCTTTTTCCCAGCATTTTAGATCGTTGAAATCGTTCAAATAGGCAATATTAATAAAAAAAAATAAAAAAATTTTTCGTCTTTTTTTATGCTGTTTTACGCGTTAAACGCGTTTAAAAGCTCAAAACTGCTGTTTTGCAAAATAACTTTTTTCAAGCATTTAATCGTTGTGTTAAATAAAACAATATTAAAAAACGAATAAAAAAAAATCGTCTTTTTTATGCTGTTTTCGCAAAAAACGCAGTTTAAAAAAGCTCAAAAGGTGCTGTTTTGCAAAATAAGCATTTTAAAGCTTTTTTAGATCGTTGAAAGTTCAAAAAACCCAATATTAATAAAAACGAATAAAAAAAAAATTTGTGTTTTATGCTGTTTACCTTAAAAACGCGTTTAAAACCAAAAGTGTTTTTTTGCAAATAACATTTTCAAGCTTTTTAACGTTAAATCGTCAAATAGCCCCAATTTTAAATAAAACAATAATAAAAATTCGTCTTTTTTTATGTTTTTTTTTTCGCTTTAAAAAACCGATTAAAGCTCAAAACTGTGTTTTGCTAAAATAACTTTTCAACTTTTAATCGTTGAAATCTTTCAAATAAGAATAGAATAAAACGAATAATAAAAATTTGTCGTTTTTGCTTTTTGCTTTAAAAACGCGATTAAACCAAAACTTTTTTCAAAATAAAATTTTTCAAACATTTTAGATCGTTGAAATCTTTTAAATGAGCAATTTTAAAAAAAAACGAATAATAAAATTTGTCGTTTTATGCTGTTTCCAAAACGCAAAAAAAAAACCAAACTGCTGTTTTGCAAAATAACATTTTCAAGCTTTTTTGGTGTTGGTCGTTCAAATAAAATATTAATAAAACGAATAAAAAAAAAATTCGTCGATGCTGTTTTAGCGTTAAAAACCAGATTAAATCAAAACGTGCTTTTTTTGCAAAAATAAGTTTTTTTCAAGCATTTTGATGTTGAAATCGTTCAATGAGCAATATTAAAAAAAACGAATAAAAAAAATTCGTCTTTTTTTATGCTTTTTTTACGCGTTAAAACGCAGTTTAAAACCCAAAAACGTGCTGTTTTCCAAAATAAGCACAAGCATTTTGATCGTTGAAATCGTTCAAATAGAAGCAATATTAATAAAAACGAATAATAAAATTTCGTCGTTTTTTATGCTGTTTTACGCGTTAAAACGCAGATTAAAGCCAAAACGTGCTGTTTTGCTTAATAAGCATTTTCAAGCATTTTAGATCGTTGAAATCGTTCAAATAGACGCAATATTAATAAAAACGAATAATAAAAATTTCGTCGTTTTATGCTGTTTTACGCGTTAAAACGCAGATTAAAACTCAAAACGTGCTGTTTTGCTAAAATAAGCATTTTCAAGCATTTTAGATCGTTGAAATCGTTCAAATAGAAGCAATTTTAATAAAAACGAATAATAAAAATTCGTCGTTTTTATACTGTTTTACGCGTTAAAACGCAGATTAAAAGCTCAAAACGTGCTGTTTTGCTAAAATAAGCATTTTCAAGCATTTTAGATCGTTGAAATCGTTTAAATAAACAATATTAATAAAACGAATAATAAACAATTCGTCATTTTTATGCTGTTTTACGCGTTAAAACGCAGATTAAAACTCAAAACGTGCTGTTTTGCTAAAATAAGCATTTTCAAGCATTTAGATCGTTGAAATCGTTCAAATAGACGCAATGTTAATAAAAACGAATAATAAAATTTCGTCGTTTTTATGCTGTTTTACGCGTTAAACGCAGATTAAAACTCAAAACGTGCTGTTTTGCTAAAATAACATTTTCAAGCATTTTAATCGTTTGAAATCGTTCAAATAGAAGCAATATTAATAAAAACGAATAATAAAAATTCGTCGTTTTTATGCTGTTTTACGCGTGAAAACGCAGATTAAACTCAAAACGTGCTGTTTTGCTTAAAATAACTTTTTCAAAATTTTAGATCGTGGAAATCGTTTAAATAGAAGCAATATTAGCATAAAATCGAATAATAAAAATTCGTCATTTTTATGCTGTTTACGCGTTAAACGCAGATTAAAGCTCAAAACGTGCTGTTTTGCTAGAATAAAGCATTTTCAAGCATTTTAGATCGTTGAAATCGTTCAAATAGACGCAATTTAATAAAAACGAATAATAAAAATTTCGTCGTTTTTATGCTGTTTTACGCGTTAAAACGCAGAATAAAACTCAAAACGTCTGTTTTGCTAAAATAAGCATTTTCAAGCATTTTATATCGTTGAAATCGTCCAAATAGACGCAATATTAATAAAAACGAATAATAAAATTCGTCGTTTTTATGCTGTTTTGCGCGTTAAAACACTGATTAAAGCTCAAAACGTGCTGTTTTTGCTAAAATAAGCATTTTCAAGCATTTTAGATCGTTGAAATCGTTCAAATAGAACAATATGAATAAAAACGAATAATAAAAATTTGTCGTTTTTAGCTGTTTTACGCGTTAAAACGCGATTAAAGCTCAAAACGTGCTGTTTTGCTAAAATAAGCATTTTCAAGCATTTTAGATCGTTGAAATCGTTCAAATAGACGCAATATTAATAAAAACGAATAATAAAAATTTCGTCGTTTTTATGCTGTTTTGGCGTTAAAACGCAGAATAAAACTCAATACGTGCTGTTTTGCTAAAATAAGCATTTTCAAGCATTTTAGATCGTTGAAATCGTTCAAATAGAAGCAATATTAATAAAACGAATAATAAAAAATTCGTCGTTTTTATGCTGTTTTACGCGTTAAAACGCAGATTAAAGCTCAAAACGATGCTGTTTTGCTAAAATAAGCATTTTCAAGCATTTTAGATCGTTGAAATCGTTCAAATAGACGCAATATTAATAAAAACAGATATAAAAATTCGTCGTTTTATGCTGTTTTACGCGTTAAAACGCAGATTAAAAGCTCAAAACGTGCTGTTTTGCTAAAATAAGCATTTTCAAGCATTTTAGATCGTTGAAATCGTTCAAATAGAAGCAATATTAATAAAACGAATAATAAAAAATTCGTCGTTTTTATGCTGTTTTACGCTTTAAAACGCAGATTAAAGCTCAAAACGTGTTGTTTTGCTAAAATTTAGCATTTTCAACATTTTTAGATCGTTGAAATCGTTCAAATAGACGCAATATTAATAAAAACGAATAATAAAATTTGTCGTTTTTATGCTGTTTACGCGTTAAAACGCAGATTAAAACTCAAAACGTGCTGTTTTGCTAAAATAAGCATTTTCAAGCATTTTAGATCGTTGAAATCGTTCAAATAGAAGCAATATTAATAAAAACGAATAATAAAAATTCGTCGTTTTATGCTGTTTTACGCGTTAAAACGCAGATTAAACTCAAAACGTGCTGTTTTGCTAAAATAAGCATTTTCAAGCATTTTAGATCGTTGAAATCGTTAAATAGAAGCAATATTAATAAAAAACGAATAATAAACAATTCGTCATTTTTATGCTGTTTTACGCGTTAAAACGCAGATTAAAAGCTCAAAATGTGCTGTTGTTTGCTAAAATAAGCATTTTCAAGCATTTTAGATCGTTGAAATCGTTCAAATAGAATAATTTAATAAAAACGAATAATAAAAATTCGTCGTTTTTTATGCTGTTTTTACGCGTTAAAACGCAGATTAAAGCTCAAACGTGCTGTTTTGCTAAAATAAGCATTTTTCAAGCATTTTTAGATCGTTGAAATCCGTTTAAATAGAAGCAATTTTAATAAAACGAATAATAAAAATTCGTCATTTTTATGCTGTTTACGCGTTAAAACGCAGATTAAAGCTCAAAACGTGCTGTTTTGCTTAAATAAGCATTTTCAAGCATTTTAGATCGTTGAAATCGTTCAAATAGAGCAATATTAATAAAAACGATAATAAAATTCGTCTTTTATGCTGTTTTACGCGTTAAAACGCAGATTAAAGCTCAAAAGTGCTGTTTTGCTAAAATAAGCATTTTCAAGCATTTTAGATCGTTGAAATCGTTCAAATAGAGCAATATTAATAAAAACGAATAATAAAAAATTCGTCGTTTTAAATGCTTTTCGCGTTAAAACGCGATTAAACTCAAAACGTGCTGTTTTGCTAAAATAGCATTTTCAAGCATTTTAGATCGTTGAAATCGTTCAAATAGAGCAATATTAATAAAAACGAATAATAAAAATTTCGTCGTTTTATGCTGTTTTACGCGTTAAAACGCGAATAAAACTCAAAACGTGCTGTTTTGCTAAAATAAGCATTTTCAAGTTTTAGATCGTTGAAAGTTCAAAAGCAATAAATAAAAACGAATAATAAAAATTTTCGTTTTTATGCTGTTTTACGCGTTAAAAGCAGTTAAATAAAACGTGATGTTTTGCTAAAATAATTTTCAAGCATTTTTAGATCGTTGTAAAATAGACAATATTAATAAAAACGAATAATAAAAATTTTTGCTGTTTTGGTTAAAACGCGTTAAAGCAAATGTTAGAAAATAAATGTTTAGCTTTTAATATGATTTTCGCATTAAACGATTAAACGTAAAATAAAATTCATTTAATAAAAGTTTTAAACGTCGTTAAGCAGATTGTACGCAAAACGGTATTAAAATAAAGCATTTTCGTTTTAATCGTTTAAACTTTTAAAAGGCAATTTAATAGAACGAATATTAAAAATTCGATTTTAGCTTTTTACGCGTTAAAATGCAGATTAAGCTAAAACGTTTGTAAAATAAAATTTTCAGTTTTAGATCGTTTAACGTTAAAATGAAGCAATATTAAAAACAGATTAAAAAATGTCGTTTTATACATTTTACGCTTTAAAACATTAAAAAAACGTTTTTTTTAAAATTTAAATTTTCACATTTTAGATCGTTGAAATCGTTCAAATAGACGCAATATTAATAAAAACGAATAATAAAAATTTGTCGTTTTTATTTTTTACGCGTTAAACCGATTAAACTCAAAACGTCTGTTTCTAAAATAAAATTTTCAAGCTTTCAGATCGTTGAAATGGGTTCAAAAGCAATATTAATAAAAACGAATAATAAAATTTTCGTTTTTATGCTTTTTACGCTTAAACGCAGATTAAAGCCAAACGTGCTTTTACTATAATAAGCATTTTCAAGCATTTTAGATTTTGAAATCCGTTCAAATAACGCAATATAATAAAAACGATAATAAAAATTTCTCGTTTTATGCTGTTTACGCTTTAAAAAGCAGATTTAAGCTCAAAAGGGTTTTTGTAAAAATTAGCATTTTCAAGCATTTTTAGATCGTTGAAACACGTTAAAAAGAGCAATATGTAACGAAAATAAAATTTCGACATTTATACTGTTTTACGTTAAAACGCAGTTAAGCAAAAACGTGCTGTTTTAAAATAACATTTTCAAGCTTAGACGTTGAAATCGTTTAAATAAAGCAATATTAATAAAAACGATTATAAAAATTCGCATTTTAGTTTTTACGCGTTAAACGCAGTTTAAAGCTAAAGATATTTGTTTATGCTAAAATAAGCATTTTTCAAGCATTTTAGTCGTTGAAATCGTTCAGATTAAAGCATATTATAAAACGAATAATAAAAATTCGTCGTTTTATGCTGTTTTACGCGTTAAAACGCAGATTAAAGCTCAAAACGTTGTTAAAATAACATTTTCAAATTTTAGATCGTTGAAATCGTTTAAAACAGATTATTATAAAACGGTTTAAAATAATGTCATTTTATGCTGTTTTACCGTTAAAACCGATTAAATAAACTTTAAAATTGCTAAATAAAATTTCAGCATTTTAAGTTTAGCTTTAAATGACGATTATATAAAACCGATTTCAAATAAGCATTTATGCTTTTAGCGTTAGAATTAAATAAAAGGGTTTGCAAAAAACATTTAAGCATTTTTTATCGTTGAAATCGTTCAAAAGAAGCAATATTAATAAAACAATAAAATTCGTGTTTTATGCTTGTTTTACGCGTTAAAACGCAGATTAAAGCTCAAAACGTGCTGTTTTGTAAAACAATAATTTAAAGCATTTTAGATCGTTGAAATCGTTCAAATAGCGCAAATTAATAAAACGTAAAAAATTTTCGCTTAAATATGTTTTACGTTTAACGCGAATATCAAAACGTGCTGTTTATTTAAAATAAAATTTCGCTTTTTAGATCGTTGAAATCGTTCAAAAGCAGAATTATTAATAAAACGCGTTTTATAAAAATAAGCATTTTTATGCTTTTTAGACGTTAAATCGGATTAAATAAAACGTGCTATTTATAAAATAATAATAAAAAGCATTTTTAATCGTGAATTCACGTTTAAAACGCAATATTAATAAAAACGATAATAAAAATATCGTTTTATGCAGTTTTACGCGTTAAAACGCAGATTAAACTCAAAAACGTTTATAAAAATAACATTTTCAAGCATTTTTGCAATATAATAAAACGAATAATAAAAATTTGTCGTTTTATGCTGTTTTACGCGTTAAATCGCGATTAAAGCTCAAAACGTGCTGTTTTGCTAAAATTAAGCATTTTCAAGCATTTAGATCGTTGAAATCGTTCAAATAGAAGCAATATTATAAAAACGAATAATAAAAATTCATGTTTTAAATGCTGTTTTCAGCGTTAAAACGCAGATTAAAGCCCAAAACAGCGAATTTGTAAATAAGATTTCAAGCATTTTAGATCGTTGAAATCGTTCAAATAACGCAATATTAATAAAAACGAATAATAAAAAATTTCGTCGTTTTTATGCTGTTTACGCGTTAAAACGCAGATTAAGCTCAAAACGTGTGTTTTGCTAAAATTTAGCATTTTCAAGCATTTTAGATCGTTGAAATCGTTCAAAAGAGCAATATTAATAAAAACGAATAATAAAATTTCGTCGTTTTATCTTGATTTTACGCGTTAAAACGCAGATTAAAACTCAAAACGTGCTGTTTTGCTAAAATAAGCATTTTCAAGCATTTTAAGATCGTTGAAATCGTTTCAAATAGAAGCAATATTAATAAAAACGAATAATAAACATTTTCGTCATTTTATGCTTTTTAGGGTTAAAACGCAGATTAAAAGCTCAAAATTTGCTGTTTTGCTTAAACGCAATAAGCATTTTCAAGCATTTTAGATGTTGAAAATCGTTTAAATAGATGCAATATTAATAAAAAACGAATAATAAAAAATAATACTCGTTTTTTATGCTGTTTTACGCGTTAAAACGCAGATTAAAGCTCAAAACGTGCTGTTTTGCTAAAATAAGCATTTTCAAGAATTTTAGATCGTTGAAATCGTTTAAATAGAAGCAATATTAATAAAAACGAATAATAAAAATTCGTCATTTTTATGCTGTTTTACGCGTTAAAACGCAGATTAAACTCAAAACGTGCTGTTTTGCTAGAATAAGCATTTTCAAGCATTTTAGATCGTTGAAATCGTTCAAATAGACGCAATATTAATAAAAACGAATAATAAAAAATTCGTCGTTTTATGCTGTTTTACGCGTTAAAACGCAGATTAAAGCTCAAAACGTGCTGTTTTGCTAAAATAAGCATTTTCAAGCATTTTAGATCGTTGAAATCGTTCAAATAGAAGCAATATTAATAAAAAACGAATAATAAAATTTTCGTTTATGCGTT
>NW_027048551.1:0-8898 GCF_025399875.1 Dalotia coriaria | reverse complement strand
CGCAAAAAACGAAAATTTTAAAAAAACTAAAAAACCGTTTTTTTTTTTTTTTTTTTAAAATGCTTTTTTTTAAACGGGCGTTAAAAAAGCAAAAAAAAAAATTAAAAAGTTTTTTTCAAAAACCAATTAAAAAAAATCTTTTTGCTAAAATCATTTTCAAGCATTTTAATCGTTGAAATCGTTCAAATAGACGCAATATTAATAAAAACGATAATAAAAATTTCGTCGTTTTTATGCTGTTTTACGCGTTAAAACGCGATTAAACTCAAAACGTGCTGTTTGCTAAAATAACATTTTCAACATTTTAATCGTTGAATCTTAAATAGATATGTTAAAACGAATAAAAAAATTGTCTTTTGCTGTTTTCTAAACGCATTCAAACAAACGTTGATGTAAAAAGCAATTTAAAAACGATTTTGGTTTTATGTAAATAAACGATAAACTCAACGTGCTGTTTGCTAAATTCATTTTCAGGATTTTCGTTGAAATCGTTCAAATAGACGCAATATTAATAAAAAGAATATAAAAAATTTCGTCGTTTTATGCTGTTTTACGCGTTAAACGCAGATTAAAGCTCAAAACGTGCTGTTTTGCTAAAATAAGCATTTTCAAGCATTTTAGATCGTAAAAGTCGTTCAAAAGAACAATATTAATAAAAACAATAATAAAAATTCGTCGTTTTATGCTGTTTTACGGTTAAAAACGCAGATTAAATTCAAAGCTGTTTTGTTAAAATAATCATTTTCACATTTTAGATCGTTGAAATCGTTCAAATAGACCCAATATTAATAAAAACGAATAATAAAATTTCGTCGTTTTTTGTTTGGTTTACGCGTTAAAACGTTAAAGCTCAAAACGTGCTGTTTTGCTAAAATAAGCATTTTCAAGCATTTTAGATCGTTGAAATCGTTCAAATAGAAGCATATAAAAAGAAAAAAATAAAATTCCGTTTTATGTGTTTTACGGTTAAAAGCAGATTAAAGTCAAAACGTGCTGTTTTTAAAATAATCATTTTCAAGCATTTTAGATCGTTGATCGTTAATCGTTCAAATAGACGCAATATAAAAAACGAATAATAAAAATTTCGTCTTTTATGCTGTTTTACGCGTTAAAACGCAGATTAAAGCTCAAAACGTGCGGTTTTGCTAAAATAACATTTTCAAGACATTTTAGATCGTTGAAATCGTTCAAATAGAAGCAATATTAATAAAAACGAATAATAAAAATTCGTCGTTTTATGCTGTTTTACGCGTTAAAACGTATTAAGCTCAAAACTGTTTTGCAAAATAACATTTTCAAGCATTTTGATCGTTGAAATCGTAAATAAGAATATTAATAAAAACGAATAATAAAAATTCGTCGTTTTTATGCTGTTTTACGCGTTAAAACGCAGATTAAAAGCTCAAAAGTTTGTTAAAATAAGCATTTTCAACATTTTAGATCGTTGAAATCGTTCAAAATAGAAGAAATATTAATAAAAACGAATTAAAAATTCGGCGTTTTACTGTTTAACGCGTTAAAACGCGGATTGCTCAAAAAGCTTTTATTAATCTTAAACTTCATAAGCTTTTCCCGGCATTTTAGATCGGGGAAATCGTTCAAAAGAAGCAATATTAATAAAAACAAATTTGGAAAAATTCGTCTTTTTTGGCCCCGTTAAAGGCGAAAAAAGGTTTTAAAAGGCTTTTTGAAAAAAATCATATTCAAGCATTTTAATCGTTGAAACCCGTTCAAATAGACCCAAAAATTAATAAAAAAAATAATAAAAATTTCGTCGTCTTTATGCTTTTTTACGCTTTAAAACCCCGGTTTAAAAACTCAAAACGTGCGTTTTGCTAAAATAAAATTTTAAAAGCCTTTAGATCTTTGGGAAATCTTTCCCCAAAATGAGGCAAAAATATTAATAAAACAATAATAAAAATTTCGTCGTTTTATGCTTTTTTACGCGTTAAAACGCAGATTAAAGCTCAAAACGGCTTTTTTCCCAAAAAATTTAACATTTTCAAACATTTTAGATCGTTGAAGTCTTTTCAAATAGAAGCAAAAATTGTAAAAACGAATAAAAAAAAATTCGTCGTTTTATGCTGTTTTAGGGTTAAAACGCAGATTAAAAGTTCAAAAGGGCTGTTTTTGCTAAAATAATCATTTTCCCCATTTTAGATCGTTGAAATCGTTCAAATGGCAAAATTTAAAAAAAAAAAAAATAATAAAATTTCGTCTTTTTTTTATGTTGTTTTACGCGTTAAAGGGGGTTAAAGCCCCAAAACGGCTGTTTTTGCTAAAAAAAAGCATTTTAAAAGCTTTTTTAGATCGGGGGAAATCGTTCAAATAGAAGCAAAAATTTTTAAAAAACGAATAAAAAAAATATCGCCCTTTTTTATGCTGTTTTGCGTTAAAACGCATTTTAAAAAGCTCAAAACGGCTGTTTTTAAAAAATAATCATTTTCAAGCATTTTAGATCTTTGAAATCGTTCAAAAGGCAAAATTTTAATAAAAAAAAAATAATAAAAATTCGTCTTTTTAAATCCCTTTTTTCCCCGAAAAACGCAGAAAAGCTCAAAACCTGCTGTTTTGCTAAAATAATCATTTTCAAGCATTTTAGATCGTTGAAATCGTTCAAATGCCCAATTAATAAAAAACGAATAATAAAAATTCGTCGTTTTATGCTTGTTTTACGTGTTAAAACGCATATTAAAAGCTCAAAACGTGCTGTTTTGCTAAAATAACATTTTCAAGCATTTTAGATCGTTGAAAGTCGTTCAAATAAAACGCAATATTAATAAAAACGAATAATAAAAATTTCGTCGTCTTTATGTTGTTTTACGCGTTAAAACGCAGATTAAAGCTCAAAACGTGCTGTTTTGCTAAATAATAATTTTCAAGCACTTTAGATCTTTGGGAAATCGTTCAAATAGACGCAATATTAAAAAAAACGAATAATAAAATTTCGTCGTTTTATAAGTGTTTTACGCGTTAAAACGCAGATTAAAGCCCAAAACGGCTGTTTTTGCTAAAATAATCATTTTCAAGCATTTTAGATCGTTGAAATCGTCAAATAGACGCAATATTAATAAAACGAATAATAAAAATTTCGTTGTTTTTATGCTGTTTTAGGGTTAAAACGCAGATTAAAGCTCAAAAGGCTGTTTTGCTAAAATAAGCATTTTCAAGCATTTTGATCGCGGAAATCGTTCAAATAGAAGAAATATTAATAAAAACGAATAATAAAAATTCGTCGTTTTATGCTTTTTTACGCGTTAAAACGCAGTTTAAAAAGCCAAAACGGCTGTTTTGTTTAAAAATCATATTCAAGCATTGTAGATCGTTGAAATCGTTCAAATAGACGCAATATTAATAAAAACGAATAAAAAAAATTTCGTCGTTTTATGCTGTTTTACGCGTTAAAACGCAGTTTAAAAAGCTCAAAACGTGTATTGCTAAAATAAGCATTTTCAAGCATTTTAGATCTTTGAAATCGTTCAAATAAAGCATATTAATAAAAAACGAATAATAAAAATTCGTCGTTTTATGCTGTTTTACGCGTTAAAAACGCGTTAAAGTCAAAACGTGCTTTTTTGTAAAATAATCATTTTCAAATTTTTTTGAAATCTTTTAAATAGCCCAATTTAAAAAAAAACGAATAATAAAAATTTTTTTTTATGTGTTTTACGCGTTAAAACCAAATTAAACCCCGGGCGTTTTAAAAAAATTTTTAAAATTTTTAATTTGAAATTTAAATAGCCCAAAAAAAAAATAAAAAATTTTCTTTTTTTTTTTTTTACGCTTAAACGGTTGCTAAAAATTTTGTTTTGCTAAAATGTTTTTAAGTTTTTTTTAATTTTAAACGTTAATAACCTTTTAAAACGAAAAAAAAAAAATTGTTTTTTTTTTCCGTTAAAAATTAACTAAAAACCCCTTTTTTCAAAATTTTTTAAAATTTTTAAGGGAAATTTTAAATCCTTTTTAAATCGTTAAAAAAAATTTTGTCATGCTGTTTTGCTTAAAAGCAAAAAAAAGCTAAAACGTTGTTTTTCAAAAAAGCATTTTAAAAATTTTAAAAACTTTCTGGGTTTTAAAAACGAAAAAAAAAAAACGTTTTTTTTTTTTTTTTGCTTAAAACCAAAAAAAACTAAAACGGTGGTAAAATAACTTTATTAAAAATTTTCTTTCTGGGTTTAATAAAAAACGAATAAAAAAACGTCTTTTTTTTTTTTAAAAAAAAAAGCTAAAACTTGTTTTTAAAAAAATTTTAAATTTAAGGGAAATTTTAAAAATTGCGTATTAATAAAAAAAATAAAAAAATTTCTTTTTTGCTTTTTAAAAAAAAAAATAAAAGTGCTGTTTCTAAAATAAGCATTTTAAGATTTTAATTTTCGTTAAATGGAAAAAATTTAAAAAAAAAAAAATTTTTTTAGCTTTTTTGCCCAATTGCTAAAACGCGGCTAAAAAAAAAAAAAAAAATTTTTGTCGTTAAATCTTTAAAATAAGCAAATTAAAAAAAAACTTTTTGTTTTTAGTTTTTCCCTTAAAACGCGATTAACTCAAAACTCTGTTTTTTTTAAATCTTTTAAGTTTTTAGCGTTTAAACTTAAAAAGGTTTTTTAAAAAAAAAAATTTTAAAAAAGCTTTTTATGTGCCTTTAAAAACGCAATTAAAAAAAAAATCTGTTTTTTTTTTTAAGTTTTTAGAGTTAAATGTTCAAAAGCGTTTTTAAAAAAACAATAAAAAAAATTTTTGTCTTTTTTTGAAATTAAAAGCAATTAAAAAAAAGGGTTTTTTAAAAAATGCATTTTAAGCTTTTTAGCGTTAAACATTAAATAAAGCTTTTAAAAAAAAATTAAAAAAAATTGTCGTTTAAATTTTTTGGAAAACGAATTTAAAATTTTTTTAAAAAATTCTTTTAAGTTTTAGCGTTAAACTTTTAAAAAAACCCAAAATTTTAAAAAAAAAACAAAAAAAAAATTTCGTTTTTAGTTTTTTATTAAAAAAGCAAATTAAAAAAAAAACCTTTTTAAAAAAATTTTTTTGCTTTTTCGTTAAACTTTCAAAAACCCAATTTTTGAAAAAAAAGAAAAAAAAAAAATCTTTTTTTATGCTTTTTAAAAACCCGAAAAAATAAAATCGGTTTTGTTTTCCCCTTAAGCATTTAAGTTAAATTTTTTAAAAAACCAATAAAAAAAAAAAAAAAAATAAAAATTTTTTTTTTTTATGCGATTTAAAACGAAAAAAAGGCCCTGCTGTTTTGCAAAAAACATTTTCAAGCATTTTGCTTAAATTTCAAATAAAAAAAATTTAAAAAAACAAATTTTAAAAAATCTTTTTAAATTTTTATTAAAAAAAAAAAAAAAAACCCGTGCTGTTTTGCTAAAAAATCTTTTAAGCTTTTAAAATGTTAAACTTAAATGCCAAATTTAATAAAAAAAAAAAAAAAAAATTTTTTTATTTTTTCGCAAAAAAACCAAAAAAGCTAAACGCTTTTTTGCAAAAAAATTCTTTTCAAAAACTTTAACTTAAATCGTTAAATGGAAAAATTTTAATAAAACAATAAAAAAAAAGGGTTTTTATTTTTTCCGAAAAAAAGGTTAAAAAAAGGGTTTTTTTGGAAAAAAATTTTTCAAATTTTAATTTTAAACTTCAAATGGAAATTTAAAAAAAACGAATAATAAAAATTGCTTTTGTTTTTTTTTTTTCGAAAAAAAACCGTTAAAAACCAAAACGTTTTTTTGCTAAAAAAAAATTTTTTGCATTTTGATCGTTCGTTCAAAAGAGCAATTTAAAAAAAAAAAAAAAATTTTTTTTTTTTATTTTTTTAAAAACGCAGATTAAATAAAACGTGCTTTTTGCTAAAAAAATTTTAAGCATTTTAGATCTTTTAAATCGTTAAAAAGGGGGAAATATTAAAAAAAAACAAATAAAAAAAATTGTCGTTTTTTTTGGCTTAAAACGCAGATTTCAAAATGTTTTTTGCAAAAAACTTTTTAAAGATTTAAACGTTAAAATAGAGCAATATTAAAAAAAACAAAAAAAAAAAAATTTTCGTCGTTTTGCTGTTTTCGCTTTAAAAAACGCAGTTTAAAAACTAAAAAGTTTTTTTTAAAAAATAAGTTTTTAAATTTTAAGTTAAATGCAAATGAAAAAATTAATAAAAACGAAAAATTTCGTTTTTTTAGTTTTTTTTAGCTTAAAACGCGTTAAAAAGCTAAAAATGTTTTTTGTAAAAAATATTTTAAAAAATTTTAATAAATCTTTCTAAGTTTAAAAAAAAAACGAAAAAAAAAAAACTCAAAGTTTTGCTTAAAAATAAAAAAAAGGTGTTTGTAAATAATTTTTTAAAATTTTAACGTTAAATCTTTCTAGCGTTTTAAAAAAACAAATAAAAAAATCTTTTTTTGCTTTTATTTTTAAAACCTTTTAACCCAAATCGTTTTAAAATAATAACGTTTTAATTTTAAATCTTCTAGGCTTTTTAAAAAAAACAAATAATAAAACGCGTTTTTATTTTTAGCTTAAAACCGTTAAAGTCAAAAGGTTTTTTAAAAAAATAAAATTTTCCTTTTTAAATGTTAAACGTTAAAAAAATTAATAAAACGTAAAAAAATTCGGCTTTTTTTTTTTTTAAAAAAATTTTAAAAAAAATGTTTTTAAAAAAATCTTTAAGCTTTTAGCGTTAAACGTTAAATAACGCTTTAAAAAAAAATAATAAAAATTTGTCTTTTTATCGTTTTCAAAAACGCAATTAAAAAAAAGGGTTTTTTAAAATTCTTTTAATTTTTTAGGTTAAACGTTAAAAAACCCTTTTTTAAAATAATAATAAAACCTTTTTTTAGTGTTTTCCCTTTAAAAACGCAGTTAAAAAAAAAAAAATTTTTTGAAAAAAATGCTTTTCGTTTTGCGTTAAACGTTAAAAAAAACTTTAAAAACGAATTTTAAATTGTTTTTTACTTTTTTCGGAGTTTAAAAAAAAAAAATTTTTAAAATTCTTTTAAAAGTTTTTAGAGTTAAACGTTAAATAACCTTTTAAAAAACAATTAAAATTTGGTTTTTTTTTTACAAAAAATTAAAAACCAAAAATTTTTTTTTTTTAAAAAAGCATTTTAAACATTTTAAATAAACGTTAAAAAAGAAATTTAAAAAAAGAAAAAAAATTTCGTTTTTTATGTTTTTTAAAATTAAAAGGGCAATTGTTAAAGGTTTTTTTAAAAAAATAATTTTTAACTTTTTGTTAAATCTTCAAATCCCAATTTAAAAAAAAAAATAAAAAATTTTTTTTTAAAATTGTTTTTCGCTTAAAAGCGAAAAAAACTAAAACGGTTTTTTAAAAAATGATTTTTCAAATTTTAGATTTAAATCGTTAAATGGCATAAAAAAAACAAAAAAAAAAAAATTTCTCGTTTTTATGCTGTTTGAAAAAGCGTTAAAGCTAAAACCTGTTTTTAAAAAAATAACTTTTTAAATTTAAATCGTTAAATGGCCAATAAATAAAAAAAAATAAAAATTTTCTTTTTGTTTTATTTTTTAAAAAAAAACCCAAAAGGCTTTTTGCAAAAAAAGCTTTTCAAGCATTTTTAATCGTTGTCGTTCAAAAAAAACAATTTTAAAAAAACAATAATAAAAATTCGTCTTTTTTATGCTGCCGCGAAAAAGCAGATTAAAAAAAACGTGCTGTTTCTAAAATAATCATATTAAAGTTTTTTAGATCTTGAAACGTTCAAATAGACGCAATAAATAAAAAAAAAAAAAATTTTTTTTTTATGTGTTTTACGCGTTAAAACGCAGATTAAAGCTAAAAATTTTTTTAAAATAATAATTTTCCAATTTTAGACCCAAATTTCAAATAGACGCAATATTAAAAAAAACGAATAAAAAAAAATTTCGTGTTTTAGCTTTTTTACGCGAAAAAACGCGTTAAAAGCTAAAACTTGTGTGTTTTTAAACATTTTAAGGGAAATTTTAAATGGTTTTAAATAAAATAAAAAAGATTTTTTTTATGTTTTTTTTCTTAAAAAATTCCCAAAAATTGTTTTGAAAATTTTTTTTTAAACATTTTAACTTTAAAAAATTTTCAAAAGGGCTTTTAAAAAACGAAAAAAAAAAATTTTTTTTTTGCTTTTTTTGCTTAAAAAGATTAAACTAAAACGTGGTTTTCAAAATAAGCTTTTTAAACATTTTAATTTGGTCGTTAAATGCTTTTTAAATAAAAACGAAAAAAAAAAAGTTTTTTATGCTTTTTTTAAAAAACCTTAAAAGCTAAAACGTGCGTTTGCTAAAAAATTTTTTTAAATTTTTTGTCGTTAAATTTTTTTAAAAAACGAAAAATTTTAAAAAAACGAATAAAAAATTTTTTTTTTTTTGGGCTTAAAAGAAATTCTAAAACGTCTTTTTGAAAAATAAAAAGTTTTTAATCGTTAAATCGTTAAATAAAGAATATTAAAAAAAAACTTAAAAATTGTTTTTTAAAAATTTTTTCGCAAAAAAAGATTTAAACCAAAAGGCTTTTTTAAAATAATATTTTCGCTTTTAGTGTTAAACTTTAAAAAATTACCCTAAAAAACTTAAAAATTTCTTTTTTGTTTTTTGGAAACCGTTGGGTCAAAAAGTGTTTTTTAAAAAAATTTTCGCTTTTTCGTTAAATGTTAAATAACGCTTTTTAAAAAAACAATTAAAAATTTTTTTTAGGTTTTTTTACGTTAAAAGCAATTAAAAAAACGGGTTTTTAAATTTTTTAAGTTTTTAACCGTTAAATCGTTTAAAATAACGCTTTTAAAAAAAAATAATTTTTTTCCCTTTTTAGTTTTTTACCGTTAAATCGCAATTAAAAAAAAAAAAAATTTTTTGTTTTAATCTTTTCCCAAGCATTTTAACTTAAATCGTTTTCAAAAAATTTTTAAAAAAATTTAA
>NW_027048550.1:0-8905 GCF_025399875.1 Dalotia coriaria | reverse complement strand
AAAAAAGGGGGGAAAAAAAAATTTTAAATTTTAAAAAAAATTTTTCTTTTTCGTTTTTTATTGTTTTACGCGAAAAAAACGAAATTGCTAAAAAACGTGTTTTTTGCTAAAATAACATTTTCAAGCTTTTTAGACGTTGAAACGTTCAAATAGACGAAATTTAAAAAAAAAGAAAAATAAAAAATTTCGTCGTTTTATGTGTTTTACGCGTTAAAACGCAGATTAAAGCTAAAAATGCGTTTTGCAAAAAATGCATTTTCGCATTTTAGATCGTTGAAATAGTTAAAATAGAAGCAATATTAATAAAAACGAATAAAAAAAAATTGCTTTTTTTATGCTTTTTTTACGCGATAAAACGCAGATTAAAGCTAAAAACGTGCTGTTTTGCTCAAAATAATCATTTTCGAAGATCGTTGAAATCGTTCAAATAGACGCAATATTAATAAAAAACGAATAAAAAAAAATTTCGTCGTTTTATTTGTTTTACGCGTTAAAACGCAGAAATGCTCAAAACGGCTGTTTTGCTAAAATGATTTTCGATTTTAGATCGTTGAAACGTTCAAAAGAAGCAATATTAATAAAAACGAATAATAAAAATTGCTTTTTTATGTGTTTTACGCGTTAAAACGAGATTAAAGTCAAAACGTGCTGTTTTTATAATAAGCATTTTCCCGCATTTTAGATCGTTGAAATTTTTAAAAATAGACGCATTATTAAAAACGAAAAAAAAAAATTTCGTCTTTTTTGCTGTTTAGGGTTAAAAACGCAGATTAAAGCTCAAAACGTGCTTGTTTTGCTAAAAATAAGCATTTTCAAGAAGATCGTTGAAATCGTTAAAAAGGCAATATTAAAAAAAACGAATAATAAAAATTCTGTTTTATGCTGTTTTACGCAAAACGCAGTTTAAAGCTCAAACGTGTTTTTGCTAAAATAAGATTTTCGCATTTTAGATCGTTGAAATTGTTCAAAAGAAGCAATATTAATAAAAAAACGAATAAAAAAAAATTCGTCGTTTTATGTGTTTTACGGTTAAACGCAGATTAAAGCTCAAACGTGCGTTTTGCTAAAATAATCTTTTTCGCATTTTAGATCGTTGAAATCGTTCAAATAGACGCAATATTAATAAAAAACGAATAAAAAAAAAATCGTCGTTTTATGTGTTTTACGCGTTAAAACGCAGATTAAAGCTCAAAACGTGCTGTTTTGCTAAAATAAGCATTTTCAAGCTTTTTTAATGGGAAAACGTTAAAATAGACGAATATTAAAAAAAAACGAATAATAAAAATTTGTCGTTTTATGCTGTTTTACGCGTTAAAACGCAGATTAAAAGCCCCAAAACGTGCAGTTTTGCTAAAAATAAGCATTTTCAAGCATTTTAGATCGTTGAAATGTTCAAATAGAAGCAATATTAATAAAACAAATAAAAAAAAAATTCGTCGTTTTATGCTTTTTTTACGCGTTAAAACGCAGAAAAAAAGCTCAAAACGTGCTGTTTTTTAAAAATAAGCAATTTCAAGAGATCTTTGGGAAATCGGTCAAATGGGGCGCAATATTAAAAAAAAAACGAATAAAAAAAATTTTCTCTTTCTTTTTGTTGTTTTACGCGTTAAAACGCAGATTTAAGCTAAAAAACGTGCTGTTTTGTTTAAAATAAGCATTTTCAAGCATTTTAGATCCAAAATCGTTCAAATAGAAGCAATATTAATAAAAAAACGATTAAAAAAAAAATTCGTCGTTTTATGCTTTTTTTACGCTTTAAAAAACGCAGTTTAAAAAGCTAAAAAGGGCTGTTTTGCAAAAATAATCTTTTTCGGGCATTTAAGATCGTTAAAACCGTTCAAAAGAGAATATTAATAAAAAAAAAAAAATTTTTGTCGTTTTATGTTGTTTTACGCAAAACGCAGATTAAAGCTAAAAACGTGCTGTTTTGCTAAAATAAGCATTTTCAACATTTTAGATGGTTGAAATCGTTCAAATAGAAGCAAATTAAAAAAAAAACGAATAAAAAAAAACCCGTCTTTTTTATGCTGTTTTACGCTTTAAAAAAACGCGGGTTTAAAAAGCTAAAAACGTGCTTTTTTTTCCCAAAAATAATTCATTTTCAAGCATTTTAGACCGTTGAAATCGTTCAAATAGACGCAATATTAATAAAAACGAATAAAAAAAATTTGCCTTTTTTATGTTTTTTTGCTTTAAAAAACGCAGATTAAAGCTCAAAACGTCCCGTTTGCTAAAATAAGCATTTTCAAGCATTTTAGATGGTTGAAATCGTTCAAATAGAAGTTTTTAATTAAAAAAAAACGAATAATAAAAATTTCGTCTTTTTTATGTTGTTTTACGCGTTGCAGATTAAAGCTCAAAAGGGCTGTTTTGCTAAAATAAGCATTTTCAAGCATTTTAGATCTTAAAAATAGTTCAAATAGAAGTTAAAATTAATAAAAAACGAATAAAAAAAAATTCGTCGTTTTATGCTTTTTTTACGCGATAAAACGAGATTAAAGCTCAAAAGGGCTGTTTTGCAAAAAATAACATTTTCCCCATTTAAGATCGTTGAAATCTTTCCCCAAATAGACGCAATATTAAAAAAAAGAATAATAAAAATTTCGTCTTTTTTATGCTTTTTTTACGCGTTAAAACCCCAGATTAAACCCCCAAAACGTGCTGTTTTGCTAAAATAAGCATTTTCAAGCATTTTAGATGGTTGAAATCGTTCAAAAGAAGCAAATTAATAAAAACGAATGATAAAAATTGCCTTTTTTATGCTTTTTTACGCTTTAAAAACGCGGGATTAAAGCTCAAAACGTGTTTTCCCCAAAATAATCATTTTCAAGCTTTTTTGGATCGTTGAAATCTTTCCCAAAGACGCAATATTAAAAAAAAACGAATAATAAAATTTCGTCTTTTTTATGCTGTTTTACGCTTTAAAAAAACGCAGTTTAAAAAGCTCAAAAGGGCTTTTTTTGCTAAAATAAGCATTTTCAAGCATTTTGATGGCTGAAATCGTTCAAATAGAAGCAATATTAATAAAAACGAAAAATTTAAAAATTTCGTCGTTTTATGCTGTTTTACGCGTTAAAACGCAGATTAAACCCTTAAAAACGTGTTTTGTTTTGCTATAATAAGCAGTTTCAAGCATTTTAGATCGTTGAAATCTTTAAAATAGACGCAATATTAATAAAAAACGAATAATAACAATTTCGTCGTTTATGCTGTTTTGCTTAAAACGCAGTTAAAGCTCAAAGATCGCTGTTTTCAAAATAAGCATTTTCAAGCATTTTAGATCGTTGAAATCGTCAAATAGTAAATATTATAAAACGAAAACAAATCTTTTTAAATACTTTATTTAAATCGTGATTAAAAGCTCAACGCTTAAAAAAAGTCAAATTTCTGTTTTTTAATCGTTTAAGGTTAAAATAGATTAAATTAAAAAGCTAATATTAAAAAACTTTCTAAATGTTTCGCGTAATGCAGATTAATAAAACGGATTAGTAAAATAGTCTTTTTAAATTTAGATGTTAAGCGTTAATAGACGCAATTAAAAAAACTAATAAAAAAATTTCGTTTTTATCGTTTTACGCGTTTAAAAACGCAATTAAAAGCCAAAACGTATTTAGTATTATTTGTTTTAGCGTTGAAATCGTTCAAAAGAGCATTTTAAAAAACGAATAATAAAAATTTCGTTTTTATGTTTTTACCGTTAAAACGCATTAAAAGCTCAAAACGTGCTGTTTTCTAAAATAAGCATTTTCAAGCATTTAATCGTTGAAATCTTCAAATAGGCATATTAAAAAAACGAATATAAAAATTTCGATTTTATGCTGTTTTACGCAATATAATAAAATTCAAACTAAAACTTTCTTTTATAATCATTTAAGCTTTTAGATCGTAATACGTTCAAAAGACGCATTTATAAAAAAACAATTAAAATTTTCGTTTTAACGTTTTACGTTAAAAAATTTAGATAAAAGCTCAAAAACATTTGTCGATTTTAGCTGTTTTAAGTTTTAAATTGATAAGCTTAAAACGTAATAGAAAATATCATTCAACATTTAGTTAAAAAGCGTTTCAAATAGCGTTTTATAAAGAAATAATCAAAATTTGTCGTTTTATGCTAAATAGCGTAAACGATTAAAATCAAATGCAAATTTGTAAATGCGTTTTAAGCTTAAAACGAAATAAAATCGTTTAAATGGTTTTAGCTAAAACCAAGATTTAAGCTTTTAGGCTGTTTTCGTTAAACAATAAATTAAATTTGATCGTTATCGTTAAAATAGAGTTAAGCTTAATAGATGAAATGAAAATGCGTTTTAATGTTAAGCTAAATAATTAGACTTAAATCTGTTTTCGCTTAAAAACGATTTTTTTAGATCGTTGAAATCGTTCAAATAGAAGCAATATTAATAAAAACGAATAATAAAAATTCGTCGTTTTATGCTGTTTACGCGTTAAAACGCAGATTAAAGCTCAAAACGTGCTGTTTTGCTAAAATAAGCATTTTCAAGCATTTTAGATCGTTGAAATCGTTCAAATAGACGCAATATTAATAAAAACGAATAATAAAATTTCGTCGTTTTATGTTTTACGCGTTAAAACGCAGATTAAAGCTCAAACGCGCTGTTTTGCTAAAATAAGCATTTCAGAATTTAGATCGTTGAAATTGTTCAAATAGAAGCAATATTAATAAAAACAAATAATAAAAATCGTCGTTTTATGCTGTTTTACGCGTTAAACGCAGATTAAAGCTCAAAACGTGCTGTTTTGCTTAAAATAAGCATTTTCAAGCATTTTAGATCGTTGAAATCGTTCAAATAGAAGCAATATTAAAAAAAACGAATAATAAAAATTCGTCGTTTTATGCTGTTTTACGCGTTAAAACGCAGATTAAAGCTCAAAACGTGCTGTTTTGCTAAAATAAGCATTTTCAAGCATTTTAGATTGTTGAAATCGTTCAAATAGAAGCAAATATAATAAAAAACGAATAATAAAAATTTGGTCGTTTTATGCTGTTTTACGCGTTAAAACGCAGATTAAAAGCTCAAAACGCTCTGTTTTGCTAAAATAATCATTTTCAAGCATTTTAGATCGTTGAAATCGTTCAAATAGACGCAATATTAATAAAAACGAATAATAAAAATTCGTCGTTTTATGCTGT
Source organism: Dalotia coriaria (assembly GCF_025399875.1). Classification (NCBI taxonomy): domain Eukaryota; kingdom Metazoa; phylum Arthropoda; class Insecta; order Coleoptera; family Staphylinidae; genus Dalotia; species Dalotia coriaria. Next base: position 3,753 of record NW_027048550.1, on the reverse strand, counting down.
TTTACGCGTTAAAACGCAGATTAAAGCTCAAAACGTGCTGTTTTGCTAAAATAAGCATTTTCAAGCATTTTAGATCGTTGAATCGTTCAAATAGAGCAAATTAATAAAACGATATAAAAATTCGTCGTTTTTATGTGCTTTTACGCGTTAAAACGCAGATTAAAGCTCAAAACGTGCTGTTTTGCTAAAATAAGCATTTTCAAGCATTTTAGATCGTTGAAATCGTTCAAATAGAAGCAATATTAATAAAAACGGAATAATAAAAAATTGTCGTTTTTATGCTGTTTTACGCGTTAAAACGCAGATTAAAGCTCTAAACGTGCTGTTTTGCAAAATTAAGCATTTTCAAGCATTTTAGATCGTTGAAATCGTTCAAAAGAAGCAATATTAATAAAACGAATAATATAAAAATTCGTCGTTTTTATGTGTTTTACGCGTTAAAACGCAGATTAAAGCTCAAAACGTGCTGTTATGCTAAAATAATCATTTTCAAGCATTTTAGATCATTGAAATCGTTCAAATAGACGCAATATTAATAAAAACGAATAATCAAAAATTCGGTCGTTTTAAAGCTGTTTTACGCGTTAAAACGCAGATTAAAGCTCGAAACGTGCTGTTTTGCTAAAATAACATGTTTCAAGCATTTTAGATAGTTGAAAATCGTTTAATGACGTATTTATTAAAACGAAAATAAAAAACTGCGTTTTTAAATACATTTTCGCATTTAAATCGTTGACATCGTTCAAATAGAAGCAATATTAATAAAAAGCTATAAAAAAATTTTGTCGTTTTATGTTGTTTTAGCGTTAAAACGCAGATTAAACCAAAACGTGTTTTGCTAAATAAGCATTTTCAAAGCAGTTAAACGTTCAAATAGCAGTTATTAAAAAAACTTTTAAACGTATCTTATAACACTTATAAACGAAACAAAAAACGTCGTTTTAAGCATTTCAAGCATTTACAAGCATTTTAGACGTTAAACGTTCAAATAGAAGCAATATTAATAAAACGAATAATAAAAATTGTCGTTTTATGCAGTTTTACGCGTTAAAACGCAGATTAAGCTCAAAACGCTGTTTTGCTAAAATAAGCATTTTCAAGCATTTTAGATCGTTGAAATCGTCAAATAGAAGCAATATTAATAAAACGAATAATAAAAATTCGTCGTTTTAGTTGTTTACGCTTAAAACGCAGATTAAAGCTCAAAACGTGCTGTTTTGCTAAAATAAGCATTTTCAAACATTTTAGATCGTTGAAATCGTTCAAATAGACGCAATATTAATAAAAACGAATAATAATTTCGTCGTTTTATGCTGTTTACGCTTTAAAACGCAGATTAAAGCTCAAACGTGCTGTTTTGCTAAAATAAGCATTTTTAAGCATTTTAGATCCTTGAAATTGTTCAAATAGAAGAAATATTAATAAAAACAAATATAAAAATTCGTTGTTTTATGCTGTTTTACGTAAAACGCAGTTTAAAAGCTCAAACTGCTGTTTTGCTAAAATAATCATTTTCAGCATTTTAGATCGTTGAAACCCGTTCAAATAGAGCAATATTAAAAAAAAAACGAATAATAAAAATTGCGTTTTTATGCTGTTTTACGCGTTAAAACGCAGTTTAAAAAGCTCAAAACGGCTGTTTTGCTAAAATAATCATTTTCAAGCATTTTAGATCGTTGAAATCGTTCAAATAGACGCAAATTAATAAAAACGAATAATAAAAATTCGTCTTTTTTATGCTGTTTTACGCGTTAAAACGCAGATTAAAAGCTAAAAACGTGCTGTTTTGCTAAAATAACATTTTCAAGCATTTAGATCGTTAAAATCGTTCAAATAGACGCAATATTAAGAAAATACGAATAATAAAAATTCGTCTTTTTTATGCTGTTTTACGCTTTAAAACGCAGATTAAAGCTCAAAACGTGCTGTTTGCTAAAATAAGCATTTTCAAGCATTTTAGATCGTTGAAATCGTTCAAATAGAGCAATATTAATAAAAAACGAATAATAAAAATTCGTCGTTTTATGCTGTTTTACGCGTTAAAACGCAGATTAAAGCTCAAAACGTGCTGTTTTGCTAAAATAAGCATTTTCAACATTTTAGATCGTGAAATCGTTCAAATAGACAAAATATTAATAAAAAACGAATAATAAAAATTTCGTCGTTTATAAAGCTGTTTTCGTTTAAAACGCAGATTAAAGCTCAAAACGTGCTGTTTGCTAAATAAGCATTTTCAAGCATTTAGATCGTTGAAATCGTTCAAATAGAAGATATTAATAAAAACGAATAATAAAAATTTCGTCGTTTTTTATGTCTTTTACGCGTTAAACGCAGATTAAAGCTCAAAAACCCCTGTTTTGCTAAAAAACATTTTAAAAGCATTTTTAGATCGTTGAAATTTTTCCCAAATAGAAAATAATAAAAACAAAAAAAAAATTGTTGTTTTTATTTTTTTACGCGTTAAACCAGATTAAAGCTCAAAACGTGCTGTTTTGCTAAAATAAGCATTTTCAAGCTTTTTTAGATCGTTGAAATTGTTCAATAGACGCAATATTATAAAAACGAATAATAAAATTTCGTCGTTTTATGCTGTTTTAGGGTTAAAAAACGCAGATTAAACTCAAAACGTGCTGTTTTGCTAAAATAAGCATTTTCAAGCATTTTAAATCGTTGAAATCGTTCAAATAGACGCAATATTATAAAAACAATTAAAAATTTTCTTTTTATGCTGTTTTACGCTTTAAAAAACGCAGATTAAAAGTCAAACGTGCTGTTTTGCTAAAATAAGCATTTTAAGTTTTTAGATCGTTGTCGTTCAAATAGAAGCAATATTAATAAAAACGAATAATAAAAATTATCGTTTTATGCTGTTTTACGTTAAAACGCAGATAAAGCTCAAAACGTGCTGTTTTGCTATAATAGCAGTTTCAAGCATTTTAGATCTTTTGAAATCGTTAAAATAGACGCAATATTAAAAAACGAATAATAAAAATTCGGGTTTTTATGCTTTTATGCGTTAAAACGCAGATTAAAGCTCAAAGGGCTTGTTTGCTAAAATAGCATTTTCAAGCATTTAGATCGTTAAAATTTGTTCAAATAGAAGAATATTAATAAAACAATAATTAAAAATTCGTCTTTTTATGCTGTTTTACGCGTTAAACACAGATTAAAGCACAAAACGTGTTTTTGCTAAAATAAGCATTTTCAAGCATTTTAGATCGTTGAAATCGTTCAAATAGAGCAATATTAAAAACGAATAATAAAAATCGTCGTTTTTATGCTGTTTTACGCGTTAAAACGCGTTTAAAAAGCTCAAAACGTGCTGTTTGCTAAAATAATCATTTTCAAGCATTTTAGATCGTTGAAATCGTTCAAATAGACGCAATATTAATAAAAAACAATAAAAAATTCGTCGTTTTATGCTGTTTTACGCGTTAAAACGCAGATTAAAGCTCAAAACGTGCTGTTTTGCTAAAATAAGCATTTTAACATTTTAGATCGTTAAAATCGTTCAAATAGACGCAATATTAAAAAAAAACGAATAAAAAAAATTTGTCGTTTTTATGCTGTTTTACGCGTTAAACGCAGATTAAAGCTCAAACGTGCTGTTTTGCTAAAATAAGCTTTTTCCCAAGCATTTTAAATCGTTGAAATCGTTCAAATAGACGCAATATTAATAAAAACGAATAATTTTCGCTTTTTTAGCGTTTTGCTTAAACGCGTTGCTAAAACGGCTTTTTCAAAAAATTTTAA
>NW_027048549.1:0-8928 GCF_025399875.1 Dalotia coriaria | reverse complement strand
GTTCGTTTTTTTTGGTTTTTTTTTGTTTTTTACACGTTAAAACGCAGATTAAAGCTAAAAAACGTGCTGTTTTGCAAAAAATAAGCTTTTTCGCTTTTAGGTCGTTAAAACGTTCAAATAGACCCCAATAAAAAAAAAAACGAATAAAAAAAATTTCGTCGTTTTATGTTGTTTTACGCTTTAAAAACGCAGATTAAAGCTCAAAACGTGCTGTTTTGCTAAAATAAGCTTTTTCAAGCATTTTAGATCGATGTTCGTTCAAAAGACGCAATATTAAAAAAAACGAATAATAAAAACCCCCGTCGTTTTATGGTTTTTTTACGCGTTAAAACGCAGATTAAAGCTAAAAACGTGCTGTTTTGCAAAATAAGCACAAGATTTTGGATCGTTAAAATGTTTCAAATAGACGCAATATTAAAAAAAAACGAATAATAAAACCCGTCGTTTTTTTGTTTTACGCGTTAAAACGCAGAATAAAGCTCAAACGTGTTGTTTTGCAAAAATAAGCATTTTCAAGCATTTTAGATCGTTGAAATCGTTCAAAAAGCAAATATTAAAAAAAAACGAATAATAAAATTTGTCGTTTTATGCTGTTTTACACGAAAAACGCAGATTAAACCCTTTAAAAACGTGCTGTTTTGCAAAAATAAGCATTTTCGTTTTTTGGTTCGTTGAAATCGTTCCAAATAGACGCAAAAAATAAAAAACGAAAAAAAAAAAATGCCGTTTTTATGCGTTTTACGCGTTAAAACGCAGAGAAAACCCTAAACGTGCTGTTTTGCTAAAATAAGACGTTTTAGATCGTTGAAATCTTTCCAAATAGACGCAATATTAATAAAAACGAATAATAAAACCCGTCGTTTTATGCTTTTTTACGCTTTAAAAACGCAGATTAAAGCCTTAAAAACGTGTTTTTTTGCAAAAATAAGCATTTTCAACCTTTTTTAGACCGTTGAAATCGTTAAATAGAAGCAATTTTAAAAAACGAATAAAAAAAATTTTCGTCGTTTTATTCTTTTTTACGCGTTAAAACGCAGATTAAAGCTCAAAACGTGCTGTTTTGCAAAAAATAAGCATTTTAAAAGAAGATCGTTAAAACCGTTTAAATAGAAGCAATTTAATAAAAAACGAATAATAAAAAATTCGCCTTTTTTATGCTGTTTTAGGGTTAAAACGCAGATTAAAAGCTAAAAACGGCTGTTTTGCTAAAATAAGCATTTTCAAGCATTTTAGATCGTTGAAATCGTTTCAAATAGAAGCAATAAAAAAAAAAAAAACAAAAAAAAAATTCGTCTTTTTTATGCTTTTTTACGCGTTAAAACGCAGATTAAAGCTCAAAAGGGCTGTTTTGCTAAAATAAATTTTCAAGTTTTTGATCGGGGAAATCGTTCAAATAGACGCAATATTAATAAAAAAACGAATAAAAAAACCCGTCGTTTTTATCCCGTTTTACGCTTTAAAAAACCGTTTAAAAAGCTAAAAAACGTGCTGTTTTGCAAAAAATAAGCATTTTCAAGTTTTTAGATCGTTAAAAATCGTTCAAATAGACCCCAATAAAAAAAAAAAAACGAAAAAAAAAAAACCCCGTCGTTTTTATGGTTTTACGCGTTAAAACGCAGAAAAAATTTTTTAAAAAACGGCTGTTTTGCTAAAAAAAACATTTTCAAGCATTTTAGATCGTTGAAACCGTTCAAATAGAGGGAAATTATTAATAAAAACGAATAATAAAAATTTCGTCGTTTTATGCTGTTTTAGGGTTAAAAAACGCAGATTAAAAGCTCAAAAGGGCTGTTTTGCAAAAAATAAGCATTTTCAAGCTTTTTGGATCGTTGAAATCGTTAAAAGAAGCAAATTAAAAAAAAAACGAATAAAAAAAAATTCGTCGTTTTATGCTTTTTTCCCGCGTTAAAACGCAGTTTAAAAGCTCAAAACGTGCTGTTTTGCTAAAATAAGCATTTTCAAGAATTTTAGATGGGAAAATTTGTTCAAATGGGACGCAATATTAATAAAAACAAATAATAAAAAATTTCGTCGTTTTATGCTTTTTTACGCGTTAAACGGGGTTTAAAAAGCTAAAAACGTGCTTTTTTGTTTAAAAAAACATTTTCAAGCATTTTAGATCGCGGGAAATCGTTCAAAAGACGCAAATTAAAAAAAAACGATAAAAAAAAATTCGTCGTTTTATGCTGTTTTACGCGTTAAAACGCTGATTAAAAGCTAAAAAGGGCTGTTTTGTTTAAAATAAGCATTTTCAAGCTTTTTTAGATCTTTGGGAAATTTTCAAATAGAGGGCAATATTAAAAAAAAAACGAAATAAAAATTCGTCTTTTTTGGGCTGTTTTACGCGTTAAATCGCAGATTAAAGCTCAAAACGTGCTGTTTTGCAAAAATAGGCATTTTCAAGCATTTTAGATCGTTGAAATCGTTCAAATAGAAGCAATATTAAAAAAAACGAATAAAAAAAAATTCATCGTTTTATCCCGTTTTAGGGTTAAAAACGCAGATTAAACCCTCAAAACGTGCTGTTTTGCAAAAATAAGCTTTTTCCAAGCATTTTGGGATCGCGGGAAATCGTTAAAAGGGACGCAAATTAAAAAAAAACGAAAATAAAAAATTCGTCTTTTTTATGCTGTTTTACGCTTTAAAAAACGCAGTTTAAAAAGCTCAAAACGGCTGTTTTGCAAAAAATAAGCATTTTCGCATTTTAGATCGTCGAAATTTCAAAAGACGCAAAAAAAAAAAAAACGAAAAAAAAAAAACCCGTCTTTTTTATGTTTTTTTAGCTTTAAAAACGCAGAATAAAGCTAAAAAGGGCTGTTTTGTTTAAAAATAAGCTTTTTCCCAAGCATTTTAGATCGGGGAAATCGTTCAAATAGACGCAATATTAAAAAAAAAACGAATAAAAAAAATTTCGTCGTTATTATGCTTTTTTACGCTTTAAAAAACGCAGATTAAAGTTTAAAAATCGTGCTGTTTTGCTAAAATAAGCATTTTCTCCCGTTTTAGATCGGGGAAATCGTTCAAATAGACGCAAATTAATAAAAAAAAAACAAAAAAAAATATCGTCGTTTTTATTGTCTTTTTTATGTTTTTTTACGCGTTAAAACGCAGTTTAAAAAGCTCAAAGGGCTTTTTTGCTAAAATAAGCATTTTAAACATTTTAGATCGTTGAAATCGTTCAAAAGACCCCAATAAAAATAAAACGAATAAAAAAAATTTCGTCGTTTTATGCTGTTTTACGCGTTAAAACGCAGAAAAAAGCTAAAAAACGGCTGTTTTGCAAAAAATAAGCATTTTCAAGCATTTTGGGATCGGGGAAATCGTTCAAATAGACGCAATATTAAAAAAAAAACGAAAAATTTTAAAACCTTTTTTTATGCTGTTTTACGCGTTAAAACGCAGATTAAAGCTAAAACCGTGCTGTTTTGTTAAAATAAGCATTTTAAGTTTTTTAAAACCGTTAAATTTCCGTTCAAATGGGCAATTTTAAAAAAAACGAATAAAAAATTTTTCGTCTTTTTTTATTCTTTTTTACGCGAAAAAACGCGGGTTTAAAACCCCCAAAAACGTTTTTTGCAAAAAATAAGTTTTTTCAAGCATTTTAGATCGGGGAAACCTTTTTAAAATAGAAGCAATATTAAAAAAAAACGAATAAAAAAAAATTGTAATTTTATGCTGTTTTACGCGTTAAAACGCAGATTCCCCTCAAAACGTGCTGTTTTGCTAAAATAAGCATTTTCAACATTTTAGATCTTTGGGAAAATCGTTCAAAAGACGCAATATTAAAAAAACAAATTTAAAAAATTTCCCCCGTCTTTTTTAAAAGCTGTTTTACGCTTAAAAACCCCGGAAAAAACCCCAAAAACGTCCCGTTTTGCCAAAAAAGCATTTTCAAGCATTTTGGGATCGTTGAAATCGTTCAAATAGAAGAAAATATTAAAAAAAACGAATAAAAAAAAATTTCCGTCGTTTTATCCCTGTTTTACGCGTTAAAACGCAGTTTAAAAAGTTTCCAAAAGGGCCGGCCCTAAAATAAGCATTTTCAAGCATTTTAGATCGTTGAAATCTTTCCCCAAAGACGAATATTAAAAAAAAAACGAAAAATTTAAAAATTCGTCTTTTTTATGTTGTTTTACGCTTTAAAAAAACGCGGGATTAAAGTCAAAAGGGCCTGTTTTCCCAAAATAAGCATTTTCAAGCTTTTTTGGATCGTTGAAATCGTTCAAATAGACGCAATAAAAAAAAAAAAACGAATAAAAAAAATTTCGTCTTTTTTATGCTGTTTTACGCGTTAAAACACAGAAAAAAAGCTAAAAACGTGTTGTTTTGCAAAAAAAAGCATTTTCAAGCTTTTTTAGATCGTTGAAATCGTTCAAATGGGACCCCAATATTAAAAAAAAACGAATAAAAAAATTTTCCCGTCTTTTTTAAAATGCTGTTTTACGCGTTAAAACGCGGGTTTAAAAAGCTCAAAGGGCTGTTTTGCAAAATAAGCATTTTCAAGCTTTTTTAGATCTTTGGGAAACCGTTCAAATAGAAGAATATTAAAAAAAAAACGAATAAAAAAAAATTCATCGTTTTTATGCTGTTTTACGCTTAAAGGGCGTTTTGCCCTAAAACGTGCTGTTTTGTTTAAAAATAAGCATTTTCAAGCATTTTAGATCCCCGGAAATCGTTCAAATAGACGAAATTAATAAAAAACGATAAATAAAAATTCGTCGTTTTATGCTTTTTTACGCTTTAAAAACGCTGATTAAAGCTCAAAACGTGCTGTTTTGCTAAAATAAGATTTTCAAGATTTGGGACGTTAAAACCCGTTCAAAAGACGCAATATTAATAAAAACGAATAAAAAAAAATTGTCTTTTTTGGGGTTGTTTTAGGGTTAAAAACGCGGGTTTAAAAAGCTAAAAACGTGCTGTTTTGTTTAAAATAGGCATTTTCAAGCATTTTAGATCGTTGAAATCGTTCAAATAGAAGCAATATTAAAAAAAAAACGAATAATAAAAATTCATCGTTTTATGCGTTTTGCCTTTAAAAAACCGCAGATTAAAACCCTAAAAACGTGCTGTTTTGCTAAAATAAGCATTTTCAAGCATTTTAGATCGTTAAAACGTTCAAAAGACGCCAAAAATAAAAACCGTTTTTTGGCCTTGCAAAAAAAAAAACTTTTAAAAAAAAGCATTTTAGATCGTTGAAACGTTCAAAAGACGAAATTAATAAAAACGAATAATAAAATTTCGCGTTTTAGGTTTTGCTTTAAAAAACGCGATTAAAGTCAAATTCCCTTTTTGCAAAATAAATTTTGAAGCTTTTTAAATCGTTGAATCTGTTCAAATAGGTAAATAAAAAAAAACGAAAAAAAAAAAAATTTTCGTTTTATGTTTTTTACACTTTAAAAAACGGATTAAACCAAAAACGGCTGTTTTGAAAATAGATTTTCGCTTTTAGGCTTGAAATCGTTCAAATAGACGCAAAAAATAAAAACGAATAATAAAAATTTCTCGTTTTATGTTTTTACGCTTTAAAAACGCAGAATAAAGTCAAAACGGCTGTTTTGCTAAAATAAGCATTTTCAAGCATTTTAGATCGTTGAAATGTTCAAATGGGACGCAATTTAATAAAAACGAATAAAAAAAATTTCGTCGTTTTATGTTTTTTAGCGTTAAAAAACGGATTAAAAGCTAAAAACGTGCTGTTTTGCTAAAATAAGCATTTTCAACCATTTTAGATCTTTGAAATCGTTCAAATAGAAGCAATATTAAAAAAAGAATAATAAAATTTCCTTTTTTATTTTTTTTAGGTTAAAACGCGGGATTGCTCAAAAGGGCTGTTTTGCTAAAATAAGCTTTTTCAAGCTTTTTAGATCGTTGAAATCTTAAATAGAGCAAAATTAAAAAAAACGAATAAAAAAAAATTTTGTCTTTTATGTTGTTTTACGCGTTAAAACGCAAAGCTAAAAACGTGCGTTTTTAAAATAAGCATTTTCGCTTTTGACGTTAAAACGTTCAAATAGACGCAATTAATAAAAACGAATTTAAAAAAATTTTCTCGTTTTATGTGTTTTACGCTTTAAAAAACGCAGTTTAAAAACCCTCAAACGTGCTTTTTCCAAAAATAAGCATTTTCAAGCATTTTGATCGTTAAACGTTCAAATAGAAAAAAATTTTAATAAAAACGAATAAAAATCGTCGTTTTATGTTTTTTTACGAAAAACGAGATTAAAGCTAAACGTGCTTTTTTGAAAAAAATAAGCTTTTTAAAGCTTTTTTTGATCGTTGAAATCGTTCAAAAGACGAAATTAAAAAACAAATAAAAAAATTTCGTCGTTTTAGTTTTTTTACGCGTTAAAACGTGATTAAAGCTCAAAACGTGCGTTTTGCTAAAAAAAAGCATTTTCTACGCATTTTAGATCGTTGAAATCGTTCAAATAGACGCAATATTAATAAAAACAAACAATAAAAATTTCGTCGTTTTATGCTGTTTTACGCGTTAAAGCAGATTAAAGCTCAAAACGTGCTGTTTTGCTAAAATAAGCATTTTCAAGCATTTTGATCGTTGAAATCGTTTAAATGAAGCAATATTAATAAAAACGAATAATAAAAATTTCGTCGTTTTTTTGTTTTTAAAACGCAGAATAAAGCTCAAAACGTGCTGTTTTGCTTAAAATAAGCATTTTCAAGCATTTTGATCGTTGAAATCGTTCAAATAGAAGTAATATTAATAAAAAAATAATAAAAAATTCGTTTTATGTTGTTTACGGTTAAAACGAGATTAAAGCTCAAAACGTGCTGTTTTGCTAAAATAAGCACTTTCAAGCATTTTAGATCGTTGAAATCGTTTAAATAGAAGAAAAATTTTAAAAAAAAAACGAATAAAAAATTTCGTCGTTTTATGCTTTTTTACGCTTTAAAAAACGCGAATAAACCCTAAAACGTGCTGTTTTGCTAAAATGCATTTTCAAGCTTTTTAGATCGTTGAAATCGTTCAAATAAAAGAAATTTAAAAAAAACGAAAAAAAAAAAACGTCGTTTTATGTTTTTTACGCTTTAAAAACGCAGTTTAAAAAGCTCAAAAGGGCTGTTTTGCTAAAATAAGCACTTTCGAAAAGATCGTTAAAACGTTCAAATAGACGCAATATTAATAAAAAAAAATAAAAATTCGTCGTTTTATGCGTTTTACGCGTTAAAACGCAGATTAAAGCTAAAAACGCTGTTTTGCTAAAATAAGCATTTTCGCAAGATCGTCGAAATCGTTCAAATAGACGAAATAAAAATAAAAACAAAATAAAAATTTGTCGTTTTATGTGTTTTACGCTTTAAAAAACGCGAATAAAGCTCAAAACGTGCTGTTTTGCTAAAATAAGCATTTTCAAGCTTTTTGATCGTGAAATCGTTCAAATAGACGCAATATTAATAAAAACGAATAAAAAAAATTTCGTCGTTTTATGTGTTTACGGAAAAAACGCAGATTAAAGCTCAAATCGTGCTGTTTTGCTAAAATAAGTTTTCGCATTTTGGATCGTTGAAACGTTCAAAAGAAGAATTAAAAAAAACAAATAAAAAAATTCGTCGTTTTATGTTTTTTACGCGTTCCAGTTTAAAAAGCTCAAAACGTGCTGTTTTGCTAAAATAAGCATTTTCAAGCATTTTAGATCGCTGAAATCGTTCAAATAGACGCAATAATAATAAAAACGAATAATAAAAATTCTGTCGTTTTATGCTGTTTTACGCGTTAAAACGCTGATTAAAGCTCAAAACGTGCTGTTTGCTGCTAAAATAAGCATTTTCAAGCATTTTAGATCGTTGAAATCGTTCAAATAGACGCACAAAAATAAAACCAATAATAAAAATTTCTGTCGTTTTATGCTGTTTTACGCGTTAAAACGCAGAATAAAGCTCAAAACGTGCTGTTTTGCTAAAATAAGCATTTTCAAGCATTTTAGATCGTTGAAATCGTTCAAATAGACGCAAAAATAAAAACGAATAATAAAAAATCTGTCGTTTTATGCTGTTTTACGCGTTAAACGCAGAATAAAGCCCAAAACGTGCTGTTTTGCTAAAATAAGCATTTTCAAGCATTTTAGACTTCCGAAATCGTTCAAATAGACGCAATAAAAATAAAAAACGAATAACAAAAATTTCGTCGTTTTATAAAGCTGTTTTACGCGTTAAAAACGCAGAATAAAGCTCAAACGCTGTTTTGCTAAAATAAGCATTTTCAAGCATTTTAGATCGTTGAAATCGTTCAAATAGACGCAATAAAAAATAAAAACGAATAATAAAAATTCTGTCGTTTTTATGCTGTTTTACGCTGCTAAACGCAGAATAAAGCCTTCAAAACGTGCTGTTTGCTAAAATAAGCATTTCAAGCGTTTTAGATCGCTGAAATCGTTCAAATAGTAGCTGGGCCGTTAAAAAACGAATAATAAAAAATTTCTGTCGTTTTTATGCTGTTTTACGCGTTAAAACGCAGATTAAAGCTCAAAACGTGCTGTTTTGCTAAAATAAGACGCGACGATCGTTGAAATCGTTCAAATAGAAGCAATATTAATAAAAAACGAATAATAAAAATCTGTCGTTTATGCTGTTTTACGCGTTAAAACGCAGAATAAAGCTCAAAACGTGCTGTTTTGCTAAAATACCAAGCATTTTAGACGTTGAAATCGTTCAAATAGACGCACATTAATAAAACGAATAATAAAATTTCGTCGTTTTTATGCTGTTTTACGCGTTAAAAACGCTGATTAGCTCAAACGTGCTGTTTTGCTAAAATAAGCATCTTTCAAGCATTTTAGATCGTTGAAATCGTTCAAATAGACGCAATAAAAATAAAACCAATAATGTACCCTCTGTCGTTTTTATGCTGTTTACGCGTTAAAACCGCAGAATAAAAGCTCAAACGTGCTGTTTTGCTACAAAATAAGCATT
>NW_027048548.1:5000-8938 GCF_025399875.1 Dalotia coriaria | reverse complement strand
TCTGCGTCTATTTGAACGATTTCAACGATCAAAATGCGAGAAACAGACGTTTGAGTTTACGCGTTTAACGCAAACAGCATAAAACGACGAAATTTTATTATTCGTTTTTTATTAATATTGCGTCTATTTGAACGGATTTCAACGATCTAAAAATGCTTGACAATGCTTTTTTAGCAAAACAGCACGTTTTGAGCTTTAATCTGCGTTTTAGCGCGTAAAACAGCATAAAAAACGACATATTTTATTATTCGTTTTTATTAATATTGCGTCTATTTGAACGATTTCAACGATCTAAATGCTTGAAAATGCTTATTTTAGCAAACAGCACGTTTTGAGTTTAATCAGCGTTTTAACGCGTAAAACAGCATAAAACGACGAAATTTTTATTATTCGTTTTTATTATATGCGTCTATTTGAACGATTTCAACGATCTAAAATGCTTGAAAATGCTTATTTTAGCAAAACAGCACGTTTTGAGCTTTAATCTGCGTTTTAATGCGTAAAACAGCATAAAAACGACGAATTTTTATTATTCGTTTTTATTAATATTGCTTCTATTTGAACGATTTCAACGATCTAAAATGCTTGAAATGATTATTTTAGCAAAACAGCACGTTTTGAGCTTTAATCTGCGTTTTAACGCGTAAAGCAGCATAGAAACGACGAAATTTTTATTATTCGTTTTTTATTAATATTGCGTCTATTTGAACGATTTCAACGATTTAAAATGCTTGAAAATGCTTATTTGTAGCAAAACAGCATGTTTTGAGCTTTAATCTGCGTTTAACGCGTAAAACAGCATAAAAAACGATGAAATTTTTATTATTCGTTTTATTTTTATTGCGTCTATTTGAACGATTTCAACGATCTAAAATGCTTGAAAATGCTTATTTTAGCAAAACAGTCACGTTTTGAGCGTTATTCTGCGTTTTAACGCGTAAAACAGCATAATAACGACGAAATTTCTATTATTCGTTTTTATTAATATTGCTTCTATTTAAACGATTTCAACGATCTAAAATGCTTGAAAATGCTTTATTTTAGCAAAACAGCACGTTTTGAGCTTTTAATCTGCGTTTTAACGCGTAAAACAGCATAAAAACGACGAAATTTTTATTATTCGTTTTTATTTTATTGCGTCTATTTGATCGATTCCAACGATCTAAAATGCTTGAAAATGCTTATTTTAGCAAAACAGCACGTTTTGAGCTTTAATCTGCGTTTTAACGCGTAAAACAGCATAAAACGACGAATTTTTATTATTCGTTTTTATTAATATTGCTTCTATTTGAACGATTTCATCGATCTAAAATGCTTGAAAATGCTTATTTTAGCAAAACAGCACGTTTTGAGTTTTATTCTGCGTTTTAACGCGTAAAACAGCATAAAACGACGAAATTTTTATTATTCCATTTTTATTTTTATTGCGTCTATTTGAACGATTTCAACGATCTAAAATGCTTGAAAATGCTTATTTTAGCAAAACAGCACGTTTTGAGCTTTTAATCTGCGTTTTAACGCGTAAAACAGCATAAAACGACGAAATTTTTATTATTCGTTTTTATTAATATTGCGTCTATTTGAACGATTTCAACGATCTAAAATGCTTGAAAATGCTTATTTTAGCAAAACAGCACGTTTTGAGCTTTTATTCTGCGCGTTTTAACGCGTAAAACAGCATAAAAACGACGAAATTTTTAACTTTTTTTTTTTTTTAAAAAAAAACCAAAAATTTAAAAAAAAAAAAATTTTTTTTAAAACTTTTAAGTTTAAACGTTTAAAAGAAAAAAAAGAAAATTTTTTTATTTTTTTTTTTTTTGAAAAAAAGTTTTTAAAAAAATTTTTTTTTTAAATTTTTTTAACCAAAAACTTTTAAAAATTTTAAATTTCTTTTTAAAAAATTTTTTTAAACCTTTTTTTTTTTAAAAATGCTTTAAACAAAAAAATTTTTGGTTTATTTTTTTTAAAAAACCTTTTAAAAAAATTTTTTAAAATTTTTTTTTAAAAAAAACAAAGTTTTTTATTTTTTTTTTTCCCAAAAAAAAAAAATTTAAATTTTTTTTTAAAAAAAACCTTTAAGGAAAATTTTTTAAGGGTTTTTTTTTACGAAAATTTTTTGGTTTTTAAAAATTTGTTTTTAAAATTTAAAACAAAAAAACTTTTTAAATTTTTTTTTTAAAAAAAGGTTTTTAATTTTTTTAAACAAAAAGTTTTAAAAACTTTTTAAAAAATTTTTTTAAAATTTTTTTAAGAAAAACGCAAAATTTTTAAATTTTTTTTAAAAAACCCTTTTAAGGAAAATTTTTTTTTTTTAAAAATTTTGGGGAAAAATTTTTTTTTTTTTTTTGAAAAAGTTTTTTAAAAAAAAAAAATTTAAAGGTTTTTTAAAAAACAAAAAAATTTTTTTTTTTTAAAAAAAGGGGGATTTTAAATTTTTTTTTAAATTTTTCCCTTTTAAAAAAAACGTTTTTTTTTGTTTTTTTTTTCCAAAAACGTTTTTTAAATTTTTTTTTAAAAATGCTTTTAAAAAATTTAAAATTTTTTAAATTTTTTTTTAAGATTTGGGAATTTTTGAAAAATTTTTTTTTAAAAAAAAAGGGGTTTTTTTTTTTTTAATTTTTTTAAAAGCTTTTTTTAATTTTTTTAAAATTTTTGCAAAAAACCCCTTTTAAAAAAAAACTTTTTCCCCGCTTTTTGCTTTAAAAAAAAAAAAAATTTTTTTTTAAAAAGGGAAAACCCCTTTTATTTTTTGTTTTAAAAAAACAAAAAATTTTAATTCTTTTTTAAAAAAAATTTAAAAAAAATTTAAAATTTTTTTCCAAAAATTTTTAAATTTTTTTTTTAAAAAAAAAAAAATTTTTTAAAGTTTTTTGGAAAGGTAAAAAACCAAAATTTTTTTTTTAAAAAAAAAAATTTTTTTCTTTTTTTTTTTTAAAAAAAAAAAATTTTTTAAAAAAAGGTTTTTATTTCCTTTTAACGTTTACAAAAAAATTTTTAATTTTTTTTAAAAAAAACAAAAAATTTTTTTATTTTTTTTTTCTTTTTAAAAAAAATTTTATTTTTTTTTTTTAGCGCAAAAACTTTTAAAAAAATTTTTTAAATTTTTTAAAAAAAACCCCTTTTTTTTTTCCCTTTTTTTGGGCTAAAAAAATTTAAAACAAAAAATTTTTGTTTTTTTTTTAAAAAACTTTTAAAGGAAAATTTTTTAATTTTTTTTAAAAAAAAGAAATTTTTATTTTTCCCTTTTTAACCCTTTTAAAATTTTACAAAAAATTTTTAAAGTTTTTTTTTCGCTTTTAAAAAAAATTTTAAAAAAAAAAAATTTTTAAAAAGGGTTTTTTTTATTTTTTTTTTTTGCAAAAATTTAAAAGAAAAAAAATGTTTATTTTAGCAAAACAGCACGTTTTACTTTAATCTGCGTTCTTTTAATCGCGTAAAACAGCATAAAAAACGACGAATTTTATTATCTGTTTTATTACTATTGTTTCTATTTGAACGATTTTACCCATTCCAAAATGCTTGGAAAAATGTTTATTTTAGCAAAACAGCGTCGTTTTCTTGAGTTTTATTCTGCGTTTTAACGCAAAACATATAAAATTCACGGTAAATTTTTATTATTCCTTTTATTTTACCGCGTCTATTTGAACGATTTCAACGATCTGGTACGTTTGAAAATGTTTATTTTAAAGCAAAACAGCACGTTTTGAGTTTTTAATCTGCGTTTCTTTAAGTGTAAAAATAGCATAAAAATCGACGAAATTTTTATTATTCGTTTTATTAATATTGTCTTATTTTGAACGATTTCAACGCAGATCAAAAATGCTTGGTAACAAGTTTATTTTAGCAAAACAGTATCGTTTTGAGTTTCTTTATTCTGCGTTTTAACGCGTAAAAACAGCATAAAACGACGAAATTTTCTTTTATTATCTGTTTTTATT
>NW_027048547.1:0-8940 GCF_025399875.1 Dalotia coriaria | reverse complement strand
TTAAAATCAAAGGTTTTTTAAAAACCCCTTTTTAAAAACAGCAAATAAAAAAAAAACGACAAATTTTTTTTATTATTCGTTTTTTTTAAATTTTGGTCTATTTGAACGATTTAACGATATAATATGCTTGAAAATGCTTATTTTAGCAAAACATCACGTTTTGAGTTTTAATCGGTTTTAACGCGTAAAACACATAAAACGACGAAATTTTTTTATTATTCTTTTTTTAAATATTGCGTCTATTTGAACGATTTAAACCATCTAAAATGCTTGAAAATGCTTATTTTAGCAAAACACCACGTTTTGAGTTTTTAATCTGTTTTTTAACGCGAAAAAACAGCAAAAAAACGACGAATTTTTTATTATTCGTTTTTATTAATATTGCTTCTATTTGAACGATTTCAACGATCTAAAATGCTTGAAAATGCTTATTTTAGCAAAACAGCACGTTTTGAGTTTAATCTGCGTTTTAACGCGAAAACAGCATCAAAATGACGAAATTTTTATTATTCGTTTTTATTAATTTGTTTCTATTTAAACGTTTTGACACTAAAATGCTTGAAAATGCTTATTTTGCAAAAACAGCACGTTTTGAGCTTTAATCTGCGTTTTAAGGGTAAAACAGCATAAAAACGACGATTTTTTTATTATTCGTTTTTATAATATTGCGCTTTTGAACGATTTAACGATCTAAAATGCTTGAAAATGCTTATTTTAGCAAAACAGCGCGTTTTGAGTTTAATCTGCGTTTTAACGTAACAAAAGCATAAAACGACAAATTTTTTTAATTCGTTTTTATTAATATTGTTTTATATTTGAACGATTTCAACGATCTAAAATGCTTGAAAATGCTTATTTTAGAAAACAGATTTTGAGTTTTATTCTGCGTTTTAACGCTAAAAACAGCATAAAAACGAAAAATTTTTTATATTCGTTTTTATTAATATTGCGTCTATTTGAACGATTTCAACGATCTAAAATGCTTGAAAATGTTTATTTTAGCAAAAAGCACGTTTTAGTTTAATCTCCCGTTTTAACGCGTAAAACAGCATAAAAAGGGACAAATTTTTTTTATTATTCTTTTTTATAATAGTTCTATTTAAACGATTTCAAAGATTAAATGCTTGAAAATGCTTATTTTAGCAAAACAACGTTTTAGCTTTAATCTGCGTTTTAAGCAAAAGCATAAAAACGACGAAATTTTATTATTCGTTTTTTATTAATATTGCGTCTATTGAACGATTTAACGATCTAAAATGCCTGAAAATGCTTTATTTTAGAAAAAACACCCGTTTTGAGCTTTAATCGCGTTTTAACGCGTAAACAGCACAAAATGACGAAATTTTTTATTATTCGTTTTTTATTAATATTGCGTCTTTTAAACGATTTCAACGATCTAAAATGCTTGCAAATGCTTATTTTAGCAAAACAGCGCGATTTTGAGCTTTTAATCTGCGTTTTAACGCGTAAAACAGCATAAAACGACAAATTTTTATATTCGTTTTATTCACATATTGCTTCCTATTTGAACGATTTCAACGATCTAAAATGCTTGAAAGTGCTTATTTTAGCAAAACAGCACGTTTTGAGCTTTAATCAGCGTTTAACGCGTAAAACAACATAAACGACGTATTTTTTATTGACTGGAACACATTAATGTGCGTCTCTTTGAACGATTTCAACTATCTAAAATGCTTGAAAATGTATTTTTAGCAAAACACCACGTTTTGAGCTTTTAATCTGCGTTTTAACGCGTAAAACAGCAAAACGTAGATTTTTATTATTCGTTTTGTTAATGTGCTTCTATTTGAACGATTTCCAGCGATCTAAAATGTTTGAAAATGCTTATTTTAGCAAAACAGCACGTTTGGGCTTTAATCTGCGTTTTAACGCGTAAACGGCATAAAACGACGTTGATTTTTTGCTATTCGTTTTTATTAATATTGCGTCTGTTGAACGATTTCAGCGATATAAAATGCTTGAAAATGCTTATTTTAGCAAAACAGCACGTTTTTGAGCTTTAATCTGCGTTTAACGCGTAAAACAGCATAAAACGACAATTTTTTATTATTCGTTTTTTATTAATATTGCTTCTATTTGAACGATTTCAACAATCCTAAAATGTAAGATATGCTTATTTTAGCAATACAGCACGTTTTGAGCTTTATTCTGCGCGTTTAACGCGTAAAACAACATAAAACGACAGAAATTTTATTATTCGTTTTATTAATGTGCGTCTATTTGAACGATTTCAACGATCTAAAATGCTGGAAAATGCTTATTTTAGCAAAACAGCACGTTTTGAGCTTTAATCTGCGTTTTAACGCGTAAAACAGCATAAAACGGCAGAATTTTTATTATTCGTTTTATTAATATTGCTTCTATTTAAACGATTTCAACGATCTAAAATGCTTGCAAATGCTTATTTTAGCAAAACAGCACGTTTTGAGCTTTAATCTGCGTTTAACGCGTAAAACAGCATAAAAACGACAAATTTTTATTATTCGTTTTTATTTTTAGCCCAGCTTCTATTTGAACGATTTCAACGATCTGAAATGGCAGAAAGTGCTTATTTTAGCAAAACAGCACGTTTTGAGCTTTTAATCAGCGTTTTAACGCGTAAAAACAACATAAAAACGACGAATTTTTATTATTCGTTTTTTTATTAATATTGCGTCTATTTGAACGATTTCAACGATATAAAATGCTTGAAAATGCTTATTTTAGCAAAACATCACGTTTTGAGCTTTAAATCAGCGTTTTAACGCGTAAAACAACATAAAACGACGAAATTTTTATTATTCGTTTTTTATTATTAATATTACGTCTATTTGAACGATTTCCAGCTATCTAAAATGCTTGAAAAGTAAGCATTTTAGCAAAACACCACGTTTTGAGCTTTAATCTGCGTTTTAGCAGCGTAAAACAACATAAAACGACGAATTTTTATTATTCGTTTTTTATTAATATTGCTTCTATTTGAACGATTTCAACGTCTAAAATAGCGAAAATGCTTATTTTAGCAAAACAGCACGTTTTTGAGCTTTAATCTGCGTTTTAACGCGTAAAACAGCATCAAAGATGAGCGAAATTTTTATTATTCGTTTTTATTAATATTGCTTCTATTTAAACGATTTCGACAATCTAAATGCTTGAAAATGCTTATTTTAGCAAAACAGCACGTTTTGAGCTTTAATCTGCGTTTTAACGCGTAAAACAGCATAAAAACGACGATTTTTGTTATTCGTTTTTTATTAATATTGCGTCTATTTTGAACGATTTCCAGCGATCTAAAATGCTTTGAAAATACTTATTTTAGCAAAACAGCGCGTTTTGAGCTTTAATCTGCGTTTTAACGCGTAAAACAGCATAAAACGACGAATTTTTATTATTCGTTTTTTATTAATGGTAGCTTTATATTTGAACGATTTCAACGATCTAAAATGCTTGAAAATGCTTATTTTTAGCAAAACAGCACGTTTTGCAGGCACATTCTGCGTTTTTAACGCATAAAACAGCATAAAAACGACAAATTTTATTATTCGTTTTTTATTAATATTGCGTCTATTTGAACGATTTCAACGATCTAAAATGCTTGAAAGTACTTATTTTTAGCAAAACAGCACGTTTTGAGCTTTTAATCTGCGTTTTAACGCGTAAAACAACATAAAATGACGAATTTTTTATTATTCGTTTTTTTTATTAATATTGCTTCTATTTAAACGATTTAAGATCTAAAATGCTTGAAAATGCTTATTTTAGCAAAAACAGCACGTTTTGGGCTTTAATCTGCGTTTTTAACGCGTAAAACAACATAAAACGACGAATTTTTTATTATTCGTTTTTATTATGTGCTTCTATTTGAACGATTTCAGCGATCTAAAATGCTTGAAAATGCTTATTTTGGCAAAACAGCACGTTTTGAGCTTTTAATGCGTTTTAACGCGTAAAACAGCATAAAAGCGGCAAGAGAATTTTTAGTATTATTCGTTTTGGTAAATATTGCGTCCTGGCTGAACGATTTCAACGATCTAAAATGCTTGAAAATGCTTATTTTAGCAAAACAGCGTTTTGAGCTTTAATCTGCGTTTAACGCGTAAAACAGCATAAAACGACGAAATTTTTATTCGTTTTTTATTAATGTTGGCTATATTTGAACGATTTTGCCAGCGATCGCAAAATGCTTGAAAATGCTTATTTTAGCAAAACAGCACGTTTGAGCTTTTAATCTGCGTTTTAACGCGTAAAACGCTTATAAAAACGACAAATTTTATTATTCGTTTTTTATTAATATTGCGTCTATTTGACCGATTTCAACGATCTAAAATGCTTGAAATGCTGAATTTTAGCAAAACAGCACGTTTGAGCAATCTGCGTTTTTTAACGCGTAAAACAGCATACAAAACGACAGAAATTTTATTATTTGTTGTTTTTTATTAATATTGCGTCTATTTGAACGATTTCAGCGATCTAAAAATGCTTGAAAATGCTTATTTTATAAAACAGCACGTTTTGAGCACGTCTGCGTTTTAACGCGTAAAACAGCATAAAAACGACGGGTGTTTATTATTCGGGCTAATATTGCGTCTATTTGAACGATTTCAACGTTCTAAAATGCTTTGAAAATGCTTATTTTAGCAAAACAGCACGTTTTGAGGCTTTAATCTGCGTTTAGCGCGTAAAACGCATAAAATGACGAATTTTTATTATTCGTTTTTATTGTATTTCGCTGTTTAAAACGATTTCAGCGATCTAAAATGCTTGAAAAATGCTTATTTTAGCAGCAAAACAGCACGTTTTGAGCTTTAATCTGCGTTTAACGCGTAAAACAGCGTAAAAACGACGAATTTTTTTGATATTCGTTTTATTAATATTGCTTCCCATTTGAACGATTTCCAGCGATCTAAAATGCTTGAAAATGCTTTATTTTAGCAAAACAGCACGTTTGAGCTTTTAATCTGCGTTTTAACGTAAAACGGCATAAAAACGACGAATTTTATTGTGCGTTTTATTAATATTGCGTCTATTTGAACGATTTCAGCGTCTAAAATGCTTGAAAATGCTTATTTTAGCAAAACAGCACGTTTTGAGGCTTTAATCTGCGTTTAACGTAAAACAGCATAAAACGACGAAATTTTTGATATTTGAACTTTATTAATATTGCTTCTATTTGCAGACGATTTCAGCGATCTAAAATGCTTGAAAATGCTTTATTTTAGCAAAGCAGCGTTTTGAGCTTTAATCTGCGCGTTTTAACGCGTATTAAAAACAACATAAAAACGACAAATTTTTTATTATTCGTTTTTTTTTATTAATAATGCGTCTATTTGACCGATTTCAGCGATCCTAAAATGCTTGAAAATGCTAATTTTAGCAAAACAGCGTTTTTAGCTTTAATCTGCGTTTTAACGCGTAAAACAGCATACAAAACGACGAAATTTTATTGTTGTTTTATTAATATTGCGTCTATTTGAACGGTTTCAACGATCTAAAATGCTTGAAAATGCTTATTTTAACAAAACAGCACGTTTTTGAGCTTTTAATCTGCGTTTTTAACGCGTAAAACAGCTTATAAAAACGACGAATTGTTTATTATTCGTTTTATTAATATTGCTTCTATTTGAACGATTTCAACGATCTAAAATGCTTGAAAATGCTTATTTTAGCAAAACAACACGTTTTGAAGGCTTTATTCTGCGTTTTAACGCGTAAAACAACATAAAACGGTAAATTTTTATTATTCGTTTTTATTAATATTGCGTCTATTTGAACGATTTCAACGATCTAAAATGCTTGATGCTTGTTTTAGCAAAACAGCACGTTTTGAGCTTTAATCTGCGTTTTAACGCGTAAAACAGCATAAAAATGACAGATTTTTATTATTCGTTTTTATTAATATTGCTTCTATTTAAACGATTTCGACAATCTAAAATGCTTGAAAATACTTATTTTAGCAAAACAGCACGTTTTGAGCTTTTAATCTGCGTTTTAACGCGTAAAACAGCATAAAACGACGAAATTTTTATTATTCGTTTTTATTCATATTGCTTCTATTTGAACGATTTCAACGTCTAAAATGTAACTGAAAATGCTTATTTTAGCAAAACAGCACGTTTTGAGCTTTAATCCTGGAACGCTTGGCGTAAAACAGCATAAAACGGCGGAATTTTTATTATTCGTTTTTATTAATGTGCGTCTATTTGAACGATTTCAACGATCTAAAATGCTTGAAAATGCTTATTTTAGCAAAACAGCACGTTTTTGAGCTTTAATCTGCGTTTTAACGCGTAAAACAGCATAAAAACGACGAATTTTTACTATTCGTTTTTTATTAATATTGCGTCTATTTGAACGATTTCAACGATCTAAAATGCTTGAAAATGCTTATTTTAGCAAACAGCACGTTTTGAGGCTTTAATCTGCGTTTTAACGCGTAAAACAGCGCATAAAACGACGAATTTTTTATTATTCGTTTTTTATTAATATTGCTTCTATTTGAACGATTTCAACGTCTAAAATGCTTGAAAATGCTTATTTTAGCAAAAACAGCACGTTTTGAGCTTTATTCTGCGTTTAACGCGTAAAACAGCATAAAAACGACGAAATTTTATTATTCGTTTTTATTAATATTGCGTCTATTTGAACGATTTCAACGATCTAAAATGCCTGAAAATGCTTGTTTAGCAGCAAAACAGCACGTTTTGAGCTTTAATCTGCGTTTTAACGCGTAAAACAGCATCAAAATGACGAAATTTTTATTATTCGTTTTTATTAATATTGCGTCTATTTGAACGGTTTCAACGATCTAAAAATGCATAAAAATGCTTATTTTAGCAAAACAGCACGTTTGAGCTTTAATCTGCGTTTTAACGCGTAAAACAGCATAAAAACGACGAATTTTATTATTCGTTTTATTAATATTGCGTCTCTTTGGGCGATTTCAACGATCCTAAAATGCTTAAAATGCTTATTTTAGCAAAGCGCGCGTTTTGAAGGTAATCTGCGTTTTAACGCGTAAAAACAACATAAAACGACGAATTTTTATTATTCGTTTTTTTATTAATATTGCTTCTATTTGAACGATTTCAACAAATCTAAAATGCTTGAATATGCTTATTTTTAGCAAAACAGCACGTTTGAGCTTTATTCTGCGTTTTAACGCGTAAAACAACATAAAACGACGAAAGTACATTATTATTCGTTTTTTATTAATATTG
Source organism: Dalotia coriaria (assembly GCF_025399875.1). Taxonomy (NCBI): domain Eukaryota; kingdom Metazoa; phylum Arthropoda; class Insecta; order Coleoptera; family Staphylinidae; genus Dalotia; species Dalotia coriaria. The sequence continues at coordinate 1,723 of NW_027048547.1, read as the reverse complement.
CGTCTATTTGAACGATTTCAACGATATAAAATGCTTGAAAATGCTTATTTGCCTTAAAACGACAGCGCGTTTTTGAGCTTTTAATCGCCGTTTTAACGTAAAACAGCATAAAACGTATGAAATTTTTTATTATTCGTTTTTTATTAATATTTACTTCTATTTAAAACGATTTCAACGATCTAAATGCTTGCAAAATGCTTATTTTAGCAAAACAGCACGTTTTGAGCTTTAATCTGCGTTTTAGCGTAAAGCAGCATAAAACGACAAATTTTTATTATTCGTTTTTATTCACTTATTGCTTCTATTTGAACGATTTCAACGATCTAAAATGCTTGAAAGTGCTTATTTTAGCAAAACAGCACGTTTTGAGCTTTAATCAGCGTTTTAACGCGTAAAACAGCAAACGACGTATTTTTTTTATTATTCGTTTTTTTATTAATATTGCGTCTCTTTTGAACGATTTCAACTATCTAAAATGCTTGAAAATGCTTATTTTTAGCAAAACACCACGTTTGAGCTTTAATCTGCGTTTTAACGCGTAAAACAACATAAAACGACAGATTTTTTATTTATTCGTTTTTTATTAATATTGCTTCTATTTGAACGATTTCAACGATCTAAAATGTTTGAAAATGCTTATTTTAGCAAAACAGCACGATTTTGAGCTTTAATCTGCGGTACACCCAGCAGCGTAACCAGCATAAAACGACGAATTTTTACTATTCGTTTTTTTATTAATAATGCGTCTATTTGAACGATTTCAACGATATAAAATGCTTGAAAATGCTTATTTTAGCAAAACCGGCACGTTTTGAGCTTTAATCTGCGTTTAACGCGTAAAACAGCATAAAACGACGAATTTTTATTATTCGTTTTTTGTGTATTGCTTCTATTTGAACGATTTCAACAGAAATCTAAAATGCTTGAATATGCTTATTTTTAGCAATACAGCACGTTTTGCAGGCTTTATTCACGCGTTTTAACGCGTAAAACAGCAAAACGACGAAATTTTATTATTCGTTTTTATTAATATTGCGTCTATTTGAACGATTTCAACGATCTAAAATGCTTGAAATGCTTATTTTAGCAAACAGCACGTTTGAGCTTTAATCTGCGTTTTAACGCGTAAAACAGCATAAAAACGACGAAATTTTATTATTCGTTTTTTATTAATGTTAGCTGCTGGCGTTTGGCGTTAGTACGGCGGTAAGCGGCGAAACAGCGTTTTGAGCTTTAATCTGCGTTTTAACGCGTAAAACAGCATAAAACGACAAATTTTTATTATTCGTTTTTATTAATTTTGCGTCTATTTGAACGATTTCAACGATCTAAAATGCTTGAAAATGCCTATTTTAGCAAAAACAGCACTTTTTTGAGTTTTTAATCTGCTTTTTAACGCGAAAAAAGCATAAAAGGGCAATTTTTATTATTCGTTTTATATTAATATTGCCTATTTGAACGATTTATCGATCAAAATGCTTGAAAATGCTTATTTTGCAAAACACACTTTTTGAGCTTTTTTTTTTTAACCCAAAAAGCGGACAAATTTTTATTATTCTTTTTTATTAATATTGCGCTATTTAAACGATTTCAACGATCTAAAATGCTTAAAAATCTTATTTTAGCAAAACAGCACTTTTTGATTTAATCTGCGTTTTAACGCGTAAAAAAAACAAAAAAAACGATGAATTTTTATTATTCGTTTTTTTTTTTGTTTTTTTGC
>NW_027048546.1:0-8943 GCF_025399875.1 Dalotia coriaria | reverse complement strand
CAAAACAGCACGTTTTGAGCTTTTTTTAATCTTTGCCCGGGGTTTTTTTTAACCGGCGTTTAAAAAAACGCAAAAATTTTTTTTTTAAAAAAAAAAAACGAGGGAAATTTTTTAAAAAAAATTTTTTTTTTTCGTTTTATTAATATTGCGGTTTCCTTATTGGGGGGGGGGGGGGGGGGGGGGGGGGGGGGGGGGGGGAAAAAAAAAAAAAAAAAAAAAAAAAAAAAAAAAAAAAAAAAAAAAAAAAAAAAAAAAAAAAAAAAAAAAAAAAACCCCGGAAAAAATTTTTTTTTTTTAAAAAAAACCCGATCTAAAAGCTTGAAAATGCTTATTTTAGCAAAACAGCACGTTTTGAGTTTTAAATCTGCGTTTAAGGGAAAAAAGCAAAAAAAACGCGAATTTTTATTTTTCGTTTTTTTTATTGCTTTTTTTGAACGATTTAAACGATCAAAAATGCTTGAAAATGCTTTTTTAGAAAAAACAGCACTTTTTGAGTTTTTAATCGCTTTTAAGCAAACAGCAAAAAAAACGACAAATTTTTTTATTATTCGTTTTTTTTAAATTTGCTTTATTTGAAGATTTCAACGATCTAAAATGCTTAAAAAATGCTTATTTTAGAAAAACAGCACTTTTTGGGTTTTAATCGGTTTTTAAGCGAAAAAAACACATAAAACGACTTTTTTATTATTGTTTTTTTTATTGCTTTTTTGAACGATTTCAACGATCTAAAATGTTTGTGTTATTTTAGCAAAACAGCACGTTTGAGTTTTAAATCTGCGTTTTAAGCGAAACAGCTTAAAACACGAATTTTTATTATTCTTTTTTTTTAAATTTGTTTTATTTGAACGATTTCAACGATCAAAAACCCCGGCTTATTTTAGAAAAAAGATTTTTTGATTTTTTATTCGCGAACGCGAAAACAAAAAACCCGGAAATTTTTTTATTATTGTTTTTATTAATTTTCTTTTATTTGAACGATTTCAACGATCAAAATGCTTGAAAATGCTTATTTTGCAAAACAGCACGTTTTGAGTTTTAACTGCTTTTTAACGCGAAAACAGCAAAAAAACGCAAAATTTTATTATTCGTTTTTATTAATTTTGGTTATTTAACGATTTCAACGATCAAAATGTTTGAAAATGTTTATTTTAGAAAAACAGCACGTTTTGAGTTTAATCGGTTTTTAACGCGTAAAACAGCAAAAAAAACGCAAAATTTTATTTTTCGTTTTTATTAATATTGCTTATTTGAACGATTTCAACGATCTAAATCTTGAAAATGCTTATTTTTAGCAAAACAGATTTTTGATTTTAATCTGCGTTTTAACGCGAAAAAACAGCAAAAAAAACGACAAATTTTTTTATTATTTTTTTATTTATTGCTCTATTTGAACGATTTCAACGATCAAAAATGCTTAAAAAATGCTTATTTTAAAAAGCACGTTTTATTTTAATCTGCGTTTTAACGAGTAAAACAGCATAAAAAACGACGAATTTTTATTATCTGTTTTTATTAATACTGCTTTTATTTTGAACGATTCTTAACGATCTAAAATGTTTGAAAATGCTTATTTTAGCAAAACGTTAACGCTTTGAGCTTTAATCTGCGTTTTAACGCGCAAAACAGCATGTAAAAACGACGAAATTTTTATTATTCGTTTTTATTAATATTGCGTCTATTTGAAACGATTTCAACGATCTAAAATGCTTGAAAATGCTTTATTTTAGCAAACAGCACGTTTTGAGCTTTAATCTGCTTTAACGCGTAAACAGCATAAAAACGGCGAATTTTTTATTATTCGTTTTTATTAATATTGCTTTTATTTGAACGATTTCAACGATCTAAATTCGTTTTTGAAAATGCTTATTTTACAAAACAGCACGTTTTGAGTTTTAATCTGCGTTTTAACGCGTAAAACAGCACAAAGTTCACTTGCCTACATTCGTTTTATTAATATTGCTTCTATTTTGAACGATTTCAACGATCTTAAAACAAGTTTGAAAATGCTTATTTTAGCAAAACAGCATCGTTTTGAGCTTCTTTATTCTGCGTTTTAACGCGTAAAACAGCATAAAAACGACGAAATTTTTATTATCTGTTTTATTAATATTGCGTCTATTTGAAAACGATTTCAACGATCTAAAATGCTGAAAATGCTTATTTTAGCAAAAACAGCACGTTTTGCGCCAATCTGCGTTTTAACGCGTAAAACAGCATAAAAACGACGAATTTTTTTATTATTCGTTTTTTATTAATATTGCTTTATTTGAACGATTTCAACGATCTAAAATGCTTGAAAATGCTTATTTTAGCAAAACAGCACGTTTTGAGTTTTAATCTGCGTTTTGCAAAAACAGCATAAAACACGAAATTTTTATTATCTTCGTTTTATTAATATTGCGTCTATTTGAACGTGATTTCAACGATCTAAAATGCTTGGAAAATGCTTATTTTAGCAAAACAGCACGTTTGAGTTTTAATCTGCGTTTTAACGCGTAAAAACAGCATAAAAAACGGCGAATTTTTTATTATCTGTTTTTTATTAATATTGCTTTATTTGAACGATTTCAACGATCTAAAATGCTTGAAAATGCTTATTTTAGCAAACCGCACGTTTGAGCTTTAATCTGCGTTTTATGCGTAAAAACAGCATAAAACGACGTAATTTTTATTATTCGTTTTTATTAATATTGCTTCAATTTGAAATCGATTTCTACCGATCTAAATGCTTGCACGTTTATTTTAGCAAAACAGCAATGTTTTGAGTTTTAATCTGCGTTTTAACGCGTAAAACAGCATAAAAACGACGAAATTTTTATTATTCGTTTTTGCCAATATTGCGTATATTTGCACGATTTCAACGATCTAAAATGCTTCTGAAAATGCTTTATTTGCAAAAACAGCACGTTTTGAGCTTTATTCTGGCGTTTAACGCGTAAAACAGCATAAAAACGACGAAATTATTATTATTCGTTTTATATTTTATTGCGTCTATTTTGAACGATTTCAACGATCTAAAATGCTTGAAAATGCTTATTATTTTAGCAAAACAGCACGTTTGAGCTTTAATCTGCGTTTTAACGCGTAAACAGCATAAAAACGACGAATTTTTATTATTCGTTTTTATTAATATGGCTTTATTTGAACGATTTCAACGATCTAAAAATGCTTGAAAATGCTTATTTTAGCAAACAGCACGTTTTAAGTTTTAATCTGCGTTTTAACGGCAAAACAAGTTAATAAAACGACGAAATTTTTATTATTCGTTTTTATTAATATTGCGTCTATTTTGAACGATTTCAACGATCTAAAATGCTTGAAAATGCTTATTTGGCAAAACAGCACGTTTTGAGCTTTAATCTGCGTTTTAACGCGTAAAACAGCATAAAAACGACGAATTTTTTTATTATTCGTTTTTATTAATATTGCTTTTTATTTGAACGATTTCAACGGGATCTAAAATTTGCTTATTTTAGCAAAACTGCACGTTTGAGCTTTAATCTGCGTTTTAATCGCGTAAACAGCATAAAAACGACGAATTTTTTATTATTCGTTTTTGTCATTATCACTTCTAGTATTTGAACGATTTCAACGATCTGCAAAAATGCTTGAAAATGTGCTTATTTTAGCAAAAACAGCATGTTTTGAGCTTTAATCTGCGTTTTAACGCGTAAAACAGCATAAAAACGACGAATTTTTATTATCTGTTTTTTATTAATATTGCGTCTATTTGAACGATTTCCAACGATCTATATGTTTGAAAATGCATATTTTAGCAAAACAGCACAGTTTTGAGCTTTAATCTGTGTTTCTTTAACGCAAACAGCATAAACATCGACGAATTTTATTATTCGTTTTTTCAACATTGCTTCTATTTGAACGATTTCCAACGATCTAAAAATGCTTCTGAAAAATACTTATTTCAGCAAACAGCACGTTTTGAGCTTTATTCTGCGTTTTAACGCGTAAAACAGCATAAAAACGACGAAATTTTTTATTATTCGTTTTTATTAATATTGCGCCTATTTGAACGATTTTAACGATTCAAAAATGCTTGAAAAATGCTTATTTTAGCAAAACAGCACGTTTGAGCTTTAATCTGCGTTTTAACGCGTAAATCAGCATAAAAATGACGAATTTTTTGTATTATTAGTTTTTTTTGCTAATATTGCTTCTATTTAAACGATTTCAACGATCTAAATGCTTGAAATGCTTATTTTAGCAAAACAGCACGTTTTGAGCTTTAATCTGATTTAACGCGTAAAACAGCATAAAAACGACGTAAATTTTTTATTATTCGTTTTTTCTTAACATTGCTTCTATTTGAACGATTTCAACGATCTAAAAATGCTTGAAAATGCTTATCTTTAGCAAAACAGCACGCTTTGAGTTTTATTCTGCGTTTTAACGCGTAAAAACAGCATAAAAACGACGAAATTTTTATTATTCGTTTTTATTAATATTGGGTCTATTTGAACGATTTTTAACGATCTAAAATGCTTGAAAAATGCTTTATTTTAGCAAAACAGCACGTTTTGAGCTTTAATCTGCGTTTTAACGCGTAAAACAGCATAAAAACGACGAATTTTTTTACATTATTCGTTTTAATTAACATTGCATTTATTAGAACGATTTCAACGATCTAAAATGCTTGAAAATACTTATTTTAGCAAAAACATCACGTTTTGAGCTTTAATCTGCGTTTTAACGCGTAAACAGCATAAAAACGACCAAATTTTCTATTATTCGTTTTTATTAATACCGCTTCTATTTGAACGATTTCTTAACGATCTAAATGCTTGAAAAATGTCGCATTTTAGCAAAACAGCACGTTTTGAGTTTCTTAATCTGCGTTTTAACGCGCAAAACAGCATAAAAACGACGATTTTTTATTATTCGTTTTTATTGGCTGCGCCTGTTTGAACGATTTCAACGATCTAAAATGCTTGAAAATGCTTATTTTGTGCTAAACAGCACGTTTGAGCTTTTAATCATGTTTTAGCGTAAAACAGCATAAAACGTGACGAAATTCTTTTTATTATTCGTTTTTATTAATATTGCGTCTATTTGAACGATTTCAACCATCTAAATGCTTGAAAATGCTTATTTTAAAGCAAAACAGCACGTTTTGAGTTTAATCTGCGTTTTTATTGCGTAAACAGGCATAAAACACAATTGTAATATTCGTTTTTATTAATATTTCTTCTATTTGAACGATTTCAACGATCTATAATGCTTGAAAATGCTTATTTTAAAGCAAAACAGCAATGTTTTGAGTTTTAATCTGTGTTTTTAACGCGTAAAACAGCATAAAACGACGAAATTTTTATTATTCTTTTTTATTAATATTGCGTCTATTTGAACGATTTCAACGATCTAAAAATGCTTCGGTGCAAATGCTTTATTTTGTGCCGCGCCGCTTGAGCTTTTAATCTGCGTTTTAACGTAAACAGTATAAAACGTGACGAATTTTTATTATTCGTTTTTATTAATATTGCGTCAATTTGGAACGATTTCAACGATTCAAAATGCTGAAAATGTTTATTTTTAACAAAACAGAACGTTTTTGGTTTTAATCTGCGTTTTAACGCGTAAAACAGCATAAAAACAACGAATTTTTATTATTCTTTTTATTAATATTGCGTCTATTTGAACGATTTCAACGATCTAAAATGCTTGAAAATGCTTTATTTTAGCAAAACAGCACGTTTTGAGCTTTAATCTGCGTTTTAACGCGTAAAACAGCATAAAAACGACGAATTTTTTATTATTCGTTTTTATTAATATTGCTTCATTTGGAACGATTTCAACGATCTAAAATGCTGAAAATGTTTATTTTAGCAAAACAGCATCGTTTTTGAGCTTTTAATCTGCGTTTTAACGCGTAAAAACAGTACAAAAAACGACGAATTTTTTTATTATTCGTTTTTATTATTGCGTCTATTTGAAATCCATTTCAACGATCTAGAAATGCCGAAAAAATGCTTATTTTAGCAAAACAGCACGTTTTGAGCTTTAATCTGCGTTTTAACGCGTAAAACGGCATAAAAACGACGAATTTTATTATTCCGTTTTTTATTAATATTGCTTCTATTTGAACGATTTCAACGATCTAAAATGCTTGAAAATGCTTATTTTAGCAAACAGCACGTTTGAGCTTTTATTCTGCGTTTTAACGCGTAAAACAGCATAAAAACGACGAAATTTTTATTATTCTTTTTTATTAATATTGCGTCTATTTGAACGATTTCAACGATCAAAAAATGCTTAAAATGCTTTTTTTAGCAAAAAACACGTTTTGAGTTTTTAATCTGCGTTTTCGCAAAAAAAAAAAACGACAAATTTTTTTATTATTCGTTTTTTAATATTGCTTTTATTTGAACGATTTCAACGATCAAAAAATGCTTGAAATGTTTATTTTAGAAAAAAACAGCACGTTTTTTTTTTTTTGGGGGAAAACAGCATAAAAAAAAAATTTTTTTATTATTCTTTTATTAAATTGATTTAACGTTTTAACGTCAAAAAAACAAAAAATTTTTTTTTAAAACAAAAAAATTTTTTTAGTTTTAACGCTTTTTAAAAAAGGGTTTAAAAAGGCGTTTTTTGATTTTTTTTATTAAATTGTTTTTAGGGGTTTAAAACGATTTTTAAAAGTTAAAAATGCTTTTTTAGAAAAACCCGCACGTTTATTTTAATCTGCTTTTAAAAAAAAGAAAAAAAAAGACGTTTTTTTAATTCTTTTTTAAAATTTTGTTTAATTTGAACATTTAACTTAAAAATGTTTAAAAAGCTTAAAAAGAAAAAACCAATTTTTATTTTTTTTAATTCGTTTTAAAAAAAAGAAAAAAAAGGAAAAATTTTTTAATTTTTCTTTTTTAAATTGCGTATTTTTTGAGTTTCCGTTAAAAAGTAAAAGCTTTTTTTAAAAAACGATTTTATTTTTTTCCCTTTTTTAAGCGAAAAAAGCAAAAAACGAAAAATTTTAATTCTTTTTAAGCGTTATTTCGTTTAACGCTAAAAGCAAAAGATTTTAAAAACCCGTTTTATTTTTAATTGCGTTTTAAGGGTAAAACGATAAAAAGCTTTTTAATTGTTTTTTAAATATGGTTTTTAAACTTTAACGTTAAAAAAGCGAAAAGCTTTTTTTAAAAAAAAATTTTTTTTTTAATTGCTTTTAAGGGTCCCACAAAAAAAGCTTTTTAATTTTTCTTTTTTAAAAGCGTTATTTAACGGTTTCAACGCTAAAAGTTTTAAAAGCATTTTAAAAAACCCGTTTTATTTAATTGCTTTTTAAGGGTAAAAACAGCTAAAAAGCTTTTTTAACGTTTTTATTAATTTGCTTTTTTTAAGGGTTTAACAAAAAAAAAAGGAAAATTTATTTTAAAAAATTTGGTTTTAATTGCGTTTTAACGCTAAAAATAAAAAAGCAATTTTAACTTTTTTATTTTATTCTTTTAACGTTTAACGTTTAAAAAATTTTAAAATCTTTTTAAAAAAAAATTTTTGAGTTTAACGGTTTTAAACGTTTTTAAAACAAAAAAACGAGTTTTTTTTATTCGTTTTTTAAAAGGTTTTAAACGTTTTAACGACGTTTTAAAATTTTTTTAAAAAAACCCCGTTTTGATTTTTTAATCTGGTTTAAGAAAAAAAAACACACGTTTTTTAATTTTTTTTTTAAATTTTTTCTTTTAACTTTTAACGTTTTAAAAAAATTTAAAATCTTTTTTAAAAAAAGCCTTTTGATTTTTCCCTTTTTTAAAAGCTAAAAAATAAAACACGTTTTTTATTATTCTTTTTTTAATACGCATAAAACGATTTTAAATTTTTAAATTTTTTTTAAAAAACGATTTTACTTTTAATTGCTTTAAGCAAAATAGCAAAAAGCGTTTTTTTTTTTTTTATTAAATTTTTTTAAAAACGATTTAAATTTAAAAATTTTTAAAATGCTTTATTTTAAAAAAAACCATTTTTAATTGTTTTTAAGCTAAAAAGCAAAAAAACACGTTTTTTATTTTCTTTTTTTCAAAGCTTTTTAAAAGGGATTTAAATCTTTTAAAATGCTTTTTTAAAAAAAAAAACACTTTTTTTTTTTTGTTTTTTTAACCCAAAAAAAAAAAAAAATTTTTATTTTTTTTTATTTTTTGGGTTTTTAAATTTTAAAAAAAATTTGAAAATTTTTTTAAAAAAGTTTTGAATCTGCTTTTTAACGCGTAAAACAGCATAAAAACGACGAATTTTTTTATTATTCGTTTTTTATTAACATTCATTTTTTGGGAACGTTTCAACGATCTAAAATGCTTGAAAATTTATTTTGCAAAACATCACGTTTTGAGTTTTAATCTGCGTTTTAACGGTAAAAAAAAAAACCCAATTTTCTATTATTCGTTTTATTAATATCGCTTCTATTTGAACGATTTCAACGTTTAAAAAATGTTTTTAAAAAATGCTTATTTTGAAAAAACAACGTTTTGAGCTTTAATCGCTTTTTAACGCAAAACAGCATTTTTTTATTATTCTTTTTATTAATATTGCGTCATTTGAACGATTTCGATTTTTAAAATGCTTGAAAAGCTTTTTTAGAAAACACCCGTTTTATTTTTAACAGTTTTTAAAAAAACGAAAAAAAAAATTTTTTTTTCCCTTTTTTTTTTTTGGCATTTAACGATTTAAATCAAAAGTTTAAAAATGCAAAAAAAGAGTTTTTTTTTTTTTAACGCTTTTTACGGGGGAAAAACAAAAAAAACGAAATTTTTTTATTATTTTTTTTTTAAAATTTTTCCCCAAAAATTTAAATTTAAAAAATGCTTTGAAAAGCTTTTTTAAAAAAAAAATTTTGGTTTAACGCTTTTTAAGCAAAAACAGAAAAAAAAATTTTTATTATTTTTTTATTAAATTCCTTTTTAATGTTTAAATCAAAAATGTTTAAAAGTATTTTAGCAAAAC
>NW_027048545.1:0-8945 GCF_025399875.1 Dalotia coriaria | reverse complement strand
ATTTTTTATTATTCTTTTTATAAAGCTAAACAGACAAAATTTTTGATTATTTCGGTTTTTTTTATATTCAATATTGCGTCTTTAACGCTTTTTGAAACAGAAACATGATTACAACGCAAAAATCTTTTTATTATTCGTTTTTATTTTTATTGTTATTTGAACGATTTCAACGATCTAAAATGCTTGAAAATGTTATTTTAGCAAACAGCACGTTTGAGTTTAACGCGTTTTAACGCGTAAAGCATAAAACGACGAATTTATTATTCGTTTTAATATTGTTCTTTTGAACGATTTCAACGATCTAAAATGCTTGAAATGCTTATTTTAGCAAACCCCGTTTTGCTTTAACTGCGTTTTAAGCGTAAACAGCATAAAAACGACGAATTTTTATTATTCGTTTTTATTAATATTGCGTCTATTTGAACGATTTCAACGATCTAAAATGCTTGAAAATGCTTATTTTAGCAAAACAGCACGTTTTGAGCTTTAATCAGCGTTTTAACGCGTAAAACAGCATAAAACGACAAATTTTTATTATTCGTTTTTATTTATTGCGTCTATTTGAACGATTTCAACGATCTAAAATGCTTGAAAATGTTTATTTTAGCAAAACAGCACGTTTTGAGCTTTATTCTGCGTTTTAACGCGTAAACAGCATAAAACGACGAATTTTTATTATTGTTTTTATAATATTGTTTATTTGAACGATTTCAACGATCTAAAATGCTTGAAAATGCTTATTTTAGCAAAACAGCGCGTTTTGTTTTAATCTGCGTTTTAACGCGTAAAACAGCATAAAAACGACGAATTTTTTTATTCGTTTTTATTAATATTGCATCTATTTGAACGATTTCAACGATCTAAAAATGCCTTGAAAATGCTTATTTTAGCAAAACAGCACGTTTTGAGTTTTAAATTCTGCGTTTTAACGCGTAAACAGCATAAAACGACGAAATTTTTATTATTCGTTTTTATTTTTATTGCGTCTATTTGAACGATTTCAACGATCTAAAATGCTTGAAAATGCTTATTTTAGCAAAACAGCACGTTTTGAGCTTTAATCTGCGTTTTAACGCGTAAAACAGCATAAAAACGAATTTTTATTATTCGTTTTATTATCATTAAGCCTTTCATTTGAACGATTTCAACGATCTAAAATGCTTGAAAATGCTTATTTTTAGCAAAACAGCACGTTTTGAGCTTTTAATCTGCTTTAACGCGTAAAACAACAGCATAAAACGACGAAATTTTATTATTCGTTTTTGCCATTATTGCGTCTATTTGAACGATTTCAACGATCTAAAATGCTTGAAAATGCTTATTTAGCAAAACAGCACGTTTTGAGCTTTAATCTGCGTTTTAACGCAAACAGCATAAAAAACGACGCAAATTTTGGCTATTCGTTTTTATTAATATTGCTTCTATTTGAACGATTTCAACGATTCAAAAATGCTTGAACATGTTTTATTTTGCGCAAAAACAAAGGTTTTGAGCTTTTAATTGCGTTTTAAATCGCGTAAACAGCATAAACGACGAATTTTTATTATTCGTTTTTAATAATATTGCGTCTGCCGGAACGATTTCAACCGATCTAAAATGCTTGAAAATGCTTAATATTTTAGCAAAACAGCATGTTTTGAGTTTTAATCAGCGTTTTAACGCGTAAAACAGCATAAAAACGACGAAATTTTTATTATTCGTTTTTATTAATATTGCGTCTATTTGAACGATTTCAACGATCTAAAATGCTTGAAAATGTTTATTTTAGCAAAACAATGTTTTGAGCTTTATTCTGCGTTTTAACGCGTAAACAGCATAAAACGAAGAATTTTTATTATTCGTTTTATTATAATTGCTTCTATTTGAAACGATTTCAACGATCTAAAATGCTTGAAAATGCTTATTTTTAGCAAAACAAAGCACGTTTGAGCTTTAATCTGCGTTTTAACGCGTAAACAGCATAAACACGACGAAATTTTTATTATTCGTTTTTATTAATATTGCATCTATTTGAACGATTTCAACGATTCAAAAATGCTTGAAAATGCTTTATTTTAGCAAAACAGCACGTTTTGAGTTTTATTCTGCGTTTAACGTGCGTAAAACAGCATAAAAACGACGAAATTTTATTATTCGTTTTTATTTTTATTGCGTCTATTATTTGAACGATTTCAACGATCTAAAATGCTTGAAAAATGCTTATTTTAGCAAAACAGCACGTTTTGAGCTTTAATCTGGCGTTTTAACGCGTAAAACAGCATAAAAAACGACGCACTTTTTATTATTCGTTTTACCACATTATTTCTCATTTGAACGATTTCAACGATCTCAAAATGCTTGAAAAATGCTTATTTTAGCAAACAGCACGTTTTGAGCTTTAATCTGCTTTTTAACGCGTAAAACAGCATAAAAACGACGAAATTTTTATTATTCGTTTTTATTAATATTGCGTCTATTTGAACGATTACAACGATCTAAAATGCTTGAAAATGCTTATTTTAGCAAAAACAGCACGTTTGAGCTTTTAATCTGGTGTTTCTTTAATCGTGCGTAAAACAGCATAAAACGACGAATTTTTATTATCTGTTTTTATTAATATTGCTTCTATTTTGAACGGATTTCAACGATCTAAAATGCTTGAAAATGCTTTATTTGTGCTAAAACAGTTAATGTTTTGAGCTTCAATCTGCGTTTTAACGCGTAAAACAGCATAAACGACGCACTTTTTATTATTCGTTTTATTAATATTATTTCTATTTGGAACGATTTCAACGATCTAAAATGCTTGAAAATGCTTTATTATTTTAGCAAAACAGCATCGTTTTGATTTTAATCTGCGTTTTAATGTAAACAGCATAAAACGACGAATTTTATCTTTCGTTTTTATTAATATTGCGTCTATTTGAACGTGATTTCCAACGATCTAAAATGCTTGAAAATGCTATTCTAGCAAAACAGCACGTTTTGAGCTTTAATCTGCGTTTTAACGCGTAAACAGCATATAAAACGACGAATTTTTTATTATTCGTTTTTATTGCTTTTATTTGAACGATTTCACCCATCTAAAATGCTTGAAAATGCTTATTTTAGCAAAACAGCACGTTTTGAGTTTTAATCTGCGTTTTAACGCGTAAACAGCATAAAAACGACGAATTTTTTATTATTCGTTTTATTAACATTGCGTCTATTTGAAACGATTTCAAACGATCTAAAATGCTTGAAAATGCTTATTTTAGCAAAACAGCACGTTTTGAGCTTTAATCAGCGTTTTAACGCGTAAAACAGCATAAAAACGACGAAATTTGCCATTCGTTTTTATTAATATTGCTCTATTTGAACGATTTCAACGATCTAAAATGCTTGAAAATGCTTATTTCAGCAAAACAGCACGTTTTGAGCTTTAATCTGCGTTTTAACGCGTAAAACAGCATGTAAACACGTGACGAAATTTTTATTATTCGTTTTTATTAATATTGCATCTATTTGAACGATTTCAACGATCTAAAATGCTTGAAAATGCTTATTTAGCAAAACAGCACGTTTTGAGTTTTACTCTGCGTTTTAACGCGTAAAACAGCATAAAAACGACCAAATTCTTTATTATTCGTTTTTTATTTTATTGCGTCTATTTTGAACGATTTCAACGATCTAAAATGCTTGAAAATGTTTATTTTAGCAAAAACAGCACGTTTTGAGCTTTAATCTGCGTTTTAACGCGTAAAACAGCATAAAACGACGAATTTTTTATTATTCGTTTTACCTAATATTGCTTCTATTTGAACGACAACGATCTAAAATGCTTGAAAATGCTTATTATTTTAGCAAAAACAGCACAGCGTTTTGAGCTTTAATCTGCTTTTTAACGCGTAAAACAGCATAAAACGACGAAATTTTTATTATTCGTTTTTATTAATATTGCGTCTATTTGAAACGACTTCAACGATCTAAAATGCTTCGAAAATGCTTATTTAGCAAAACAGCACGTTTTGAGCTTTAATCTGCGTTTTAACGCGTAAAACAGCATAAAAACGACGAATTTTTATTATTCGTTTTTATTAATATTGCTTCTATTTGAACGATTTCAAACGATCTAAAATGCTTGAAATGCTTATTTAGCAAAACAGCACGTTTGAGCTTCAATCTGCGTTTACCCGCGCAAAACAGCATAAAAAACGACGAATTTTTATTATTCGTTTTATTTATATTGCTTCTATTTGAACGATTTCAACGGATCTAAATGCTTGAAAATAAGCGACGAAGCAAAAACAGCACGTTTTGAGCTTTTAATCTGCGTTTTAACGCGTAAAACAAAGCATAAAAAACGACGAATTTTTATTATCTGTTTTATTAATATTGCGTCTATTTGAACGATTTCAACGATCTAAAATGCTTGAAAATTATTCTAGCAAAACAGCATCGTTTGAGTTTAATCTGCGTTTTAACGCGTAAAACAGCATAAAACGTGACGAATTTTTATTATCTGTTTTATTACTTACGCTTTTATTTGAACGATTTCAACGATCTAAAATGCTTGAAAATGCTTATTTTAGCAAAACAGCACGTTTTGAGCTTTAATCTGCGTTTTAACGCGTAAAACAGCATGCACCGACGAATTTTTTATTATTCGTTTTATTAATATTGCGTCTATTTGGAACGTGAGATTTCAACGATCTAAAATGCTTGAAAATGCTTATTTTAGCAAAACAGCACGTTTTGAAAGCTTTTAATCAGCGTTTTAACGCGTAAAACAGCAAAAACGACGAAATTTTTATTATTCGTTTTTGCCATTATTGCGTCTATTTCCGAACGATTCTTAAACGATCTAAAAATGCTTGAAGTTGACGAAGCAAAACAGCACGTTTTGAGTTTTAATCTGCGTTTTAACGAGTAAAAACCGCATAAAATCGACGAATTTTTTATTATTCGTTTTTATTACTATTGCTTCTATTTAAACGATTTCAACGATCTAAAATGCTTGAAAATGCTTATTTTAAAACAGCACGTTTTGCTTTAATCTGCGTTTTAACGCGTAAAACAGCATAAAACGACGAAATTTTATTATCTGCTTTTTTATTAATATTGCGTCCATTTGAACGATTTCAACGATCTAAATGCTTGAAAATGCTTATTTTAGCAAAACAGCACGTTTTGAGCTTTAATCTGCGTTTTAACGGCGTAAACAGCATAAAAATCGACGTGAATTTTATTATTCGTTTTTATTAATATTGCGCCCGCTTTGAACGATTTCCCAACGATCTAAAATGCTTGAAAATTATTATTTTAGCAAAACAGCACGTTTTGAGCTTTAATCTGCGTTTTAACGGCGTAAAACAGCATAAAAAACGACGAATTTTTTATTACTCCGTTTTTATTAATATTGCTTCTATTTGGAACGATTTCAATGATCTAAAATGCTTGAAAAATGATTATTTTAGCAAAACAGCACGTTTTGAGCTTTAATCTGCGTTTTAACGGTGAAACAGCATAAAACGACGAAGTTTTTATTATTCGGTTTTTATTATTAATATTACTCTATTTTGAACGATTTCAACGATCTAAAATGCTTGAAAATGATTATTTTAGCAAAAACAGCACGTTTTGAGCTTTAATCTGCGTTTAACGCGTAAAACAGCATAAAAAACGACGAAGTTTTTATTATCTGCTTTTTATTATTATTGTTTATCGAACGATTTCAACGATCTAAAATAAGCTTGAAAAGTTTTATTTTAGCAAAACAGCACGTTTTGAGTTTTAATCTGCGTTTCACGTAAAACATCATAAAACGACGAATTTTTATTATTCGTTTTTATTAATATTGCGTCTATTTGAACGATTTCAACGATCTAGAATGCTTCCAAAAATGTTAATTTTATGTTCGCACGTTTTGAGCTTATTCTGGTTTTAACGCGTAAAACAGCATAAAAAACGACAAAAATTTTTATTATTCGTTTTATATTTTTATTATGTCTATTTGAACGATTTCAACGATTCAAAATGTTTGAAAATGCGACGTAGCAAAACAGCACGTTTTGAGTTTTTAATCTGCGTTTTACCCGCAAAACAGCATAAAAACGACGAATTTTTTTATTATTCGTTTTTATTAATATTGCTTCTATTTGAACGATTTAACGATCTAAAATGCTTGAAAATGCTTATTTTAGCAAAACAGCACGTTTTGAAAGCTTTAACTGCGTTTACCCGCGTAAAACAGCATAAAACGACGAATCTTTTTATTATTCGGTTTTTATTAATATTGCTTCTATTTCCAAACGATTTCAACGATCTAAAAATGCTGAAAATGCTTATTTTAGCAAAACAGCACGTTTTGAGCTTTAATCTGCGTTTCTTAACGCGTAAAACAGCATAAAACGACGAATTTTTTTATTATCTGTTTTAATATTTCGCCCATTTGAACGATTTCCCAACGATCTAAAATGCTTGAAAATGCTTTATTTTAGCAAAACAGCACGCGTTTTGAGCTTTAATCAAGCGTTTTAACGTGTAAAACAGCATAAAAACGACGAAATTTTTATTCGTTTTTATTAATGATGCGCCATTTGAACGATTTCAACGATCTAAAATGCTTGAAAATGCTTATTTTAGCAAAACAGCACGTTTTGAGTTTTAATCTGCGTTTAACGAGTAAAACCGCATAAAAATCGACGAATTTTTATTATTCGTTTTTTATTAATACGTTTCTATTTGAACGATTTCAACGATCTAAAATGTTGAAAATGCTTATTTTAGCAAAACAGCACGTTTTGAGCTTTTAATCTGCGTTTTAACGCGTAAACAGCATAAAAACGACGAAATTTTTGTATTTATTCGTTTTATTAATATTGCGTCCATTTGAACGATTTCAACGGATCTAAAATGCTTGCAACAAGCGACATTTTAGCAAAACAGCATCGTTTTGAGATTTTAATCTGCGTTTTAACGCGTAAAACAGCATAAAACGACGAATTTTATTATTCGCTTTTTATTAATATTATACCTTACTCTGAACGATTTCAACGATCTAAAATGCTTGAAAATTTATTTTAGCAAAAACAGCACGTTTTGAGCTTTAATCTGCGTTTTAACGCGTAAAAACAGCATAAAAACGACGAATTTTTTATTATTCGTTTCATTAATATTGCTTCTATTTGAACGATTTCAATGATCTAAAATGCTTGAAAATGATTATTTTAGCAAAACAGCATCGTTTTGAGCTTTAATCTGCGTTTTAATTCAAGGTAAAACAGCATAAAAACGACGAAGTTTTATTATTCGGTTTTATTAATATTGCTTCTATTTGAACGATTTCAACGATTTAAAATGCTTGAAAATGTTATTTTAGCAAAACAGCACGTTTTGAGCTTTAATCGCGTTTTAACGCGTAAAACAGCATAAAAACGACGAATTTTTATTATTCGTTTTTATTAATATTGCGTCTATTTGAACGATTTCAACGATTAAAATGCTTGAAATGCTTATTTTAGCAAAACAGCACGTTTTGAGTTTACAGCGTTTAACGCGAAACAGCATAAAACGACGAAATTTTTATTCGTTTTATTAATATTGCGTCTATTTGAACGATTTCAACGATCTAAAATGCTGAAATGCTTATTTTGAAAACAGCACGTTTAGTTTATTCTGCGTTTTAACGCAAAACAGCAAAAAAACGACGAATTTTTATTATTCGTTTTTATTAATATTGCTTCTATTTGAACGATTTCAACGATCTAAAATGCTTGAAAATGCTTATTTTAGCAAAACAGCACGTTTTGAGCTTTAATCTGCGTTTTAACGCGAAAAACAGCATAAAACGAAGAAATTTTTATTATTCGTTTTTATTAATATTGCGTCTATTTGAACGATTTCAAACGATCTAAAATGCTTAAAAAATGCTTATTTAGCAAAACAGCACGTTTTGATTTATCTGCGTTTTAACGGGGTAAAACAGCATAAAAACGACGAAATTTTTATTCGTTTTTATTTTTATTTCTATTTGAACGATTTCAACGATTTAAAATGCTTGAAAATGCTTATTTTGGCAAAACAGCACGTTTTGAGCTTTTATTCTGCGTTTTAACGCGTAAACAGCATAAAAAGACGAAATTTTTATTATTCTTTTTTATTAATATTGCGTTATTTGAACGATTTCAACGATCTAAAATGCTTGAAAATGCTTATTTTAGCAAAACAGCACGTTTTGAGCTTTAATCAGCGTTTTAACGGTAAAACAGCATAAAACGACGAAATTTTTTATTATTCTTTTTTTATTAATATTGCGTCTATTTGAACGATTTCAACGATCTAAAATGCTTGAAAATGCTTATTTTAGCAAAACAGCACGTTTTGAGTTTTAATCTGCGTTTTAACGCGAAAAACAGCATAAAACGACGAATTTTTATTATTCGTATTTTATTAATTTGCTTCTATTTGAACGATTTCAACGATCTAAAATGCTTGAAAATGCTTATTTTAGCAAAACAGCACGTTTTGAGTTTAATCTGCGTTTAACGCGAAAAACAGCATAAAACGACGAAATTTTTCTTATTCGTTTTTATTAATATTGCGTCTATTTGAACAAATTTCAACGATCTAAAATGCTTGAAAATGCTTATTTTAGCAAAACAGCACGTTTTGAGCTTTATTCTGCGTTTTAAGGGCGTAAAACAGCATAAAAACGACGAAATTTTATAATTAGTTTTTATTTTTATTGCGTCTATTAGAACGATTTCAACGATCTAAAATGCTTGAAAATGCTTATTTTAGCAAAACAGCAGTTTTGAGCTTTAATCTGCGTTTTAACGCGTAAAACAGCATAAAAACGACGAAATTTTTATTATTCGTTTTTATTAATATTGTTTTTGAACGATTTCAACGATCTAAAATGCTTAAAATGCTTATTTTAGAAAAACGAGTTTTGAGTTTAATCGCGTTTAACGGTAAAACAGCCC
>NW_027048544.1:0-8945 GCF_025399875.1 Dalotia coriaria | reverse complement strand
TTTTTTTAAATTTAAATTAAAATGTTTTCAAAAATTTTTTAAAAACGATTTTTTTTTTTTTTCAACCCAAAAAAAAAAAAAAATTAAAAATTCCCCTTTTTTTAAAATTTTTTTATTTAAACAAAATTGGTTTTAAAATTTTTTTTTAAAAAAGGTTTTATTTTCTGCGTTTTAACGCGAAACAGCTAAAACGACGAATTTTTATTTTTCTTTTTTTATTATATTGCGTCTATTTGAACGATTTCAACGATCTAAAATGCTTGAAAATGTTATTTTAGAAAAACAGCACGTTTTGAGTTTAATTTGCTTTTTAACCGTAAAACAGAAAAAAACGACAAATTTTTTTATTATTCGTTTTTATTAATATTGTTTTATTTGAACGATTTCAACGATCAAAATGCTTGAAAATGTTATTTTAGCAAAACAGCACTTTTTAGTTTATCTGCGTTTTAACGCAAAACAATAAAAACGACAAAATTTTTATTTTTCGTTTTTATTTTTTTTGGTCTATTTAAAAGATTTCAACGATCTAAAATGCTTGAAAATGCTTTTTTTAGCAAAACAGCACGTTTTGATTTTTAATTGGTTTTAACGCGAAAACAGTAAAAACGACGAATTTTTATTATTCGTTTTATTAATTTTGGGTCTATTTGAACGATTTCAACGATCAAAATGTTTTGAAAATGCTTTTTTTGCAAAAGTTTTTTTTGAGTTTAAATCTGCGTTTTAACGCAAAACAGCAAAAACGACGAATTTTTTATTATTCTTTTTTATTTATTGGTCTATTTGAACGATTTCAACGATTAAAAATGCTTGAAAATGTTTTTTTTTAAAAGCAAAACAGCACGTTTTATTTACTGGTTTTAACGCGAAAAAAGCATAAAACAAAAAAATTTTTTTTAAATTCGTTTTATTTTTATTGCGTCTATTTGAACGATTTCAACGACTAAAATGCTTGAAATTTTTTTAGCAAAACAGCACGTTTTAGCTTTAATCTGCTTTTTAACGCGAAAAAAAAGCATAAAACGACGAATTTTTTTATTCGTTTTTATTAATATTGTTTTTTTGAACGTTTTTAACGATCTAAAATGCTTGAAAATTTTTATTTTAGCAAAACAGCACGTTTTGAGTTAAATTGCGTTTTAACGCGTAAAACAGCATAAAAACGACAAATTTTATTATTCGTTTTTTTTTTATTGCGTCTATTTGAACGATTTCAACGACTAAAATCCCGAAAATGCTTATTTTGAAAACAGCACTTTTTGAGCTTTAATCTGCTTTTTAACGCGAAAAACAGCATAAAAACGACAAATTTTTTTTATTATTCTTTTTTATTAATATTGTTTATTTGAACGTTTTTTAACGATCTAAAATTTTTTAAAAATTTTTTTTAAAAAACCCCTTTTTTTTTTTTAAAAAAAAAAAAAAATTTTTTTTTTTTTTAAAAAAAAAAACGATTTTTTTTTTTTAAAAAAATTTGCTTTTTTTAAAAAATCTTAAAATTTATTTTAAAAAAAATTTTTTAAAAGTTTTAATTGTTTTTAAGCTAAAAGCAAAAAACACGTTTTTTTATCGTTTTTTTAATACGCCAAAAAATTTTTAAATCTTTTAAAATGCTTTTTTAAAGAAAAAAATTTTTTTTGGGTTTTAACCTTTTTTAAAGCAAAAAAAAAAAACGCGTTTTTTTTACGTTTTTTTAAATATTGTTTTATTTAACGTTTAAATCAAAATTTTTAAAAATTTAAAATTTTTGAAAAACCCCTTTTAGCAACGCGTTTAAGCAAAAAACGCTAAAACGCAAAATTTTTTTACTTTTTTTTTTAAATTTTTTTTTTAAATTTTCCTTTAAAAAAGTTTAAAAATTTTATTTTGAAAACCCCTTTTAGCACCTTTTTAACCTTTTCCAAAAAAAAAAATTTTTTTTTTTTTTTTTTTTTGCATTTAAAAAAAAGCAAAATTTTAAAAAAATTTTAGAACGCGTTTTAACCAAAACGCTAAAACAAATTTTTTTTTTTCCGTTTTTTTTAAATTTGTTTTTTTAAAATTTTCCATTAAAAATTTTTTAAAAATTTTGAAAAAGGTTTAGAACGGGTTTTAACCCAAAAAAAAGCAAAAAAACGACGAAATTTTTATTATTCGTTTTTATTTATTGCTCTATTTAACGATTTCAACGACCCCAAAATGTTTTTTTTAGCAAAACAGCATTTTTGGTTTTTCCTTTTTAACGCGTAAAACAGTAAAAACGACAAAATTTTTTTTTCTTTTTTATTTTTTTTGGGTTATTTAAGGGATTTCAACGATCTAAAATGCTTGAAAATGCTTATTTTAGCAAAACAGCACGTTTTGAGTTTTAATCTGCGTTTTAACGCGTAAAACAGCATAAAAACGACGAAATTTTTATTATTCCGTTTTTATTAATATTGCGTCTATTTGAACGATTTCAATGATCTTAAATGCTTGAAAATGCTTATTTTAGCAAAACAGCACATTATTTAGTTTTATTCTGCGTTTTAACGCGTAAACAGCATAAAAACGATGAAATTTTTATTATTCGTTTTTATTTTTATTGCGTCTATTTGAACGATTTCAACGATCTAAAAATGCTTGAAAATGCTTTTATTTTGTGCTAAACAGCATCGTTTTGAGCTTTAATCTGCGTTTTAACGCGTAAAAACAGCATAAAAACGACGAATTTTTTATTATTCGTTTTTATTAATATTGCTTCTATTTGAACGATTTCAACGATCTAAAATGCTTCTGAAAAATGCTTATTTTAGCAAAACAGCACGTTTTGTTTTAATCTTCGTTTCACCCGCGTAAAACAGCATAAAAACGTGACGAAATTTCTATTATTCGTTTTTGTATTAATATTGCGTCTATTTGAACGATTTCAAATCGATCTAAAAATGCTTGAAAATGCTTATTTTAGCGCAAAAACAGCACGTTTTGAGCTTTAATCTGCGTTTTAACGCGTAAAACAGCATAAAAACGACGAAATTTTTATTATTCGTTTTTATTAATATTGCGTCCATTTGAACAATTTCAACGATCTAAAATGCTTGAAAATGTTATTTTAGCAAAACAGCACGTTTTATGCTTTAATCTGCGTTTTAACGCGTAAAACAGCATAAAACGACGAATTTTTATTATTCGTTTTTATTAATATTGCTTCTATTTGAACGATTTCAACGATCTAAAATGCTTGAAAATGCTTATTTTAGCAAAAACAGCACGTTTTGAGTTTTATTCGTTTTAACGCGTAAACAGCATAAAACGACGAATTTTTTATTATCTGTTTTTATTAATATTGCGTCTATTTGAACGATTTCAACGATCTAAAATGCTTGAAAATGCTTATTTTAGCAAACAGCACGTTTTGAGCTTTAATCTGCGTTTAACGCGTAAAACAGCATAAAACGACGAATTTTTATTATTCGTTTTTTATTAATATTGCTTCTATTTGAACGATTTCAACGATCTAAAATGCTTGAAAATGCTTATTTTAGCAAAAGGTACGTTTTGAGCTTTAATCTGCGTTTTAACGCGTAAAAACAGCATAAAAACGTACGAATTTTTATTATTCGTTTTTATTAATATTGCTTCTATTTGAACGATTTCAACGATCTAAAATGCTTGGAAAAGTTTATTTTAGCAAAAACAGCACGTTTGAGCTTTTATCTGCGTTTTAACGCGTAAAACAGCATAAAAACGACGAAATTTTTATTATTCGTTTTTATTTTACGCGCCCATTTGAACGATTTCAACGATCTAAAATGCTTGAAAATGCTTTATTTTAGTAAAAACAGCATCGCTTGAGCTGTATTCTGCGTTCTAACGCGTAAAACAGCATAAAAAACGACGAAATTTTTTATTATTCGTTTTACAATATTGTTTCTATTTGAAATGATTTCAACGATCTAAAAATGCTTGAAAAATGCTTATTTTAAAGCAAAATAGCACGTTTTATTTTAATCTGCGTTTTAACGCGTAAAACAGGCATAAAAACGACGCAATTTTTATTATTCGTTTTTATTAATATTGCGTCTATTTGAACGATTTCAACGATCTAAAATGCTTGAAAATGCTTATTTTAACAAAACAGCACGTTTTGAGCTTTAATCTGCGTTTTAACGCGTAAAACAGCATAAAACGACGAATTTTTATTATTCGCTTATTAATATTGCTTCTATTTGAACGATTTCCCAACGATCTAAAAATGCTTGAAAAATGCTTATTTTAGCGAAACAGCACGTTTTGAGCTTTAATCTTCGTTTTAACGCGTAAAACAGCATAAAAACGACGAATGGCTATTCGTTTTTGCTAATATTGCGTCTATTTGAACGATTTCAACGATCTAAAATGCTTGAAAATGCTTATTTTAGCAAAACAGCACGTTTTGATGCGCTTTTATTCTGCGTTTTAACGCGTGTCGTTACAAAAACGACGAAATTTTTATTATTCGTTTTTATTTTTATTGCGTCTATTTGAACGATTTCAACTATCTAAAATGCTTAAAAAATGTTTATTCTAGCAAAACAGCCCGTTTTGAGCTTTAATCTGCGTTTTAACGCGTGAAACAGCATAAAAACGACGAAATTTTTATTATTCGTTTTTATTAATATTGCGTCCATTTGAACAATTTCAACGATCTAAAATGCTTGAAATGCTTATTTTAGCAAAACAGCACGTTTTGAGCTTTAATCCGCGTTTTAACGCGTAAACAGCATATAAAACGACGAATTTTTGGTCATTCGCTCTTTTATTAATACCATTGCCGTATTTGAAACGATTTCAACGATCTGGCACGCTTGAAAAATGCTTATTTTAGCAAAACAGTAACGTTTTGAGCTTCTTTATTCTGCGCGTTTTAACGCGTAAAACAGCATAAAACGACGTGAATTTTTATTATTCGTTTTTGCCATTATTGCGTCTATTTGAACGAGTTCAACGATCTAAAATGCTTTGAAAATGCTTATTTTAGCAAAAACAGCACGTTTTGAGCTTTATTCTGCGTTTTAACGCGTAAAACAGCATAAAAACGACGAAATTTTTTTATTAGCTCCGTTTTTATTTTATTGCGTCTATTTGAACGATTTCAACGATCTAAAATGCTTGAAAATGCTTATTTTAGCAAAAACAGCACGTTTTGAGTTTTAATCTGCGTTTTAACGCGTAAAACAGCATAAAAACGACGAATTTTATTATTCGCTTTTATTAATATTGCTTCTATTTGAACGATTTCAACGATCTAAAAATGCTTGAAAATGCTTTATTTTAAAGCAAAACAGCACGTTTTGAGCTTTAATCTGCGTTTTAACGCGTAAAACAGCATAAAACGACGGAATTTTTATTATTCGTTTTTATTAATATTGCTTCTATTTGAACGATTTCAACGATCTAAAAATGCTTGAAAATGCTTTATTTTAGCAAAACAGCACGTTTTGGAGTTTTTAATCTGTGTTTTAACGCGTAAAAACAGCATAAAAAACGACGAAATTTTTATTATTCGTTTTTTATTTTATTGGTGTCTATCGATTTACCGATCGCATGATGATAAAACAGCACGTTTTGAGCTTTAATCTGTGTTTTAACGCGTAAACAGCATAAAAAACGACGAAATTTTTTATTATTCGTTTTGCCATTATTGCTTCTATTTGAAACGATTTCAACGATCTAAAATGCTTGAAAATGCTTTGTTTTAGCAAAATAGCACGTTTTGAGCTTTAATCTGCGTTTTAACGCGTAAACAGCATAAAACGATGCAATTTTTATTATTCGTTTTATTAATATTGCGTCTATTTGAACGATTTCAAAGATCTAAAATGCTTTGAAAATGCTTATTTTGTGCAAAATGTTAATGTTTTGAGCTTTAATCTGCGTTTTACCGCGTAAAACAGCATAAAAAACGACGAATTTTTTATTATTCGTTTTACACATTGCTTCTATTTGAACGATTTCAAATCGATCTAAAATGCTTTGAAAATGCTTATTTTAGCAAAACAGCACGTTTTGAGTTTTAATCTGCGTTTTAACGCGTAAACAGCATAAAAACGACGAAATTTTTATTATTCGTTTTAATTAATATTGCGTCTATTTGAACGATTTCAACGATCTAAAATGCTTGAAAAATGCTTATTTTGTAGCAAAACAGCGTTTTGAGCTTATTCTGCGTTTTAACGCGTAAAACAGCATAAAACGACGAAATTTTTATTATTCGTTTTTAGTTTTATTGCGTCTATTTGAACGATTTCAACGATCTAAAATGCTGAAAAATGCTTATTTTAGCAAAACACATCGTTTTGAGTTTTAATCTGCGTTTTAACGCGTAAACAGCATAAAAACGACGAATTTTTATTATTCGTTTTATTAATATTGCTTCTATTTGAACGATTTCAACGATCTAAAAATGCTTGAAAATGCTTATTTTGTAAAGTAAAGCAAAACAGCACGTTTTGAGTTTTAATCTGCGCGTTTTAACGCGTAAACAGCATAAAACGACGAAATTTTTATTATTGTTTTTATTTTTATTGCGTCTATTTGAACGATTTCAACGATCTAAAATACTTGAAAATGCTTATTTTAGCAAAACAGCACGTTTTGAGCTTTAATCTGCGTTTTAACGCGTAAAAACAAAAGCATAAAAACGACGAATTTTTTATTATTCGTTTTATTAATATTGCGTCTATTTGAACGATTTCAACGATCTAAAATGCTTGAAAATGCTTATTTTAGCAAAAAACAGCACGTTTTGAGCTTTAATCTGCGTTTTAACGCTTAAAACAGCATAAAACGACGAATTTTTATTATTCGTTTTTATTAATATTGCGTCTATTTGAATGATTTCAACGATCTAAAAATGCTTCGAAAATGTTTATTTTAAAGCAAAACAGCACGTTTTGAGCTTTATTCTGCGTTTTAACGCGTAAAACAGCATAAAACGACGAAATTTTTATTATTCGTTTTATTAATATTGCGTCCATTTGAACAATTTCAACGATCTAAAATGCTTCGAAAATGCTTATTTCCAGCAAAACAGCACGTTTTGAGTTTAATCTGCGTTTTAACGCGTAAAACAGCATAAAAACGACGAATTTTTTATTATTCGTTTTTTGCCATTACGTCATTTGAACGATTTCAACGATCTAAAATGCCGGAAAATGCTTATTTTAGCAAAACAGCACGTTTTGAGCTTTATTCTGCGTTTTAACGCGTAAAACAGCATAAAAAAACGGGGAATTTTTATTATTCGTTTTTATTAATATTGCGTCTATTGAACGATTTCAACGATCTAAAAATACTTGAAAATGCTTTTTTTGCAAAACAGCACGTTTTGAGCTTTTAATCAGCGTTTTAACGCGTAAAACAGCATAAAACGACGAAATTTTTATTTATTTGTTTTTATTAATATTGCGTCTATTTGAACGATTTCAACGATCTAAAATGCTTTAAAATGCTTATTTTTAACAGCACGTTTTGAGTTAATCTGCGTTTTAACGCGTAAAACAGCATAAAACGACAAATTTTTTTATTATTCTTTTTTAATATTGTTCTATTTGAACGATTTCAACGATCTAAAATGCTTGAAAATGCTTATTTTAGCAAAACAGCATCGTTTTGAGTTTATTCTGCGTTTTAACGTAAACAGCATAAAACGACGAATTTTTTATATCGTTTTTATTAATATTGCGTCTATTTGAACGATTTCAACGATCTAAAAGGTTGAAAATGTTATTTTAGCAAAAAAGCACGTTTTGGTTTTATGCGTTTTAACGCGTAAACAGCTAAAACGAAATTTTTATTATTCTTTTATATTTTGGTCTATTTGAACGTTTAACGATAAAAGCTTAAAATGCTTATTTTAGCAAAACAGACGTTTTGAGTTTTTTAATCTGCGTTTAACGCGTAAAACATAAAACACAAAATTTTATTATTCGTTTTTATTAATATTGCTTTTTAACGCTAACGATTTAAAATTTGAAAATGCTTATTTTGCAAAACAGCACGTTTTGAGTTTTATTCGCGTTTTAACGCGTAAAACAGCATAAAAACGACGAAATTTTTATTATTGTTTTTTTAATTGCGTCATTTGAACGATTTAACGATTAAAATGCTTGAAAATGTTTATTTTGCTACAACGTTTTGAGCTTTATTCTGCGTTTTAACGCGTAAAACAGCATAAAACGACGAAATTTTTATTATTGTTTTTATTTATTGCGTCATTTGAACGATTTAACGATCTAAAATGCTTAAATTTTTAAAAACAGCACGTATTTGAGTTTTAATCTGCGTTTTAAGGGCAAACAGCATAAAAACGACGAATTTTTAATTCGTTTTATTAATATTGCTCTATTTGAACGTTTTAACGATCTAAAATCCCGGAAAATGCTTTATTTTAGCAAAAATATTTGTTTTAATCTGCGTTTTAACGCGTAAAAAGCTAAAACACGAAATTTTATATTCGTTTTTATTAATATTGTTCTATTGAACGATTTCAACGATCTAAAATGCTTGAAAATGCTTATTTTAGCAAAAAGTCTTTAGTTTAATCTGCGTTTACCGCGTAAACAGCAGTTAACGAATTTTTATACGTTTTTATTAATATTGTTTCTATTTGAACGATTTCAACGATTAAAATGCTTGAAAATGCTTATTTTAGCAAAACAGCACGTTTTGAGCTTTAATCTGCGTTTTAACGCGTAAAAAGATAAAAACAAATTTTTTTTTTTAAATTATTTTTTTTTAACGATTTAACGATTTAAAAATTTTAAAATGCTTTTTTTTTAAAAAACACTTTTGGCTTTAATCGTTTTAACGGTAAAACAAAAAAAACAAAAATTTTTTATTTTTTTTTATTTTTTTGCATTTAACGTTTAAAAAAGTTAAAATGCTTATTTTTTAAAAAAAGGTTTTTTTTCTGCTTTTTTAAAAAAAACCAAAAAAGCAAA
>NW_027048543.1:0-8949 GCF_025399875.1 Dalotia coriaria | reverse complement strand
TAAGTTTTTTTAAAAGTATTTTTAAAAAATTTTACTTAATTTTAAGCAAACACACGGTTTGTTTTCCTGTTTTAATAAAACGAAATAAAAAACGAAATTTTTATTTTTTTTATTTATTGGCTATTTGGAACGATTTAAAAAATTAAATCGAAAAAAATTTTTAGAAAACAGCACGTTTTGAGTTTAATCTGCGTTTTAACGCAAACAAAAAAACTGAATTTTTTTATTTTTTATTAATTGCTTTATTGAAAATTTAACATTATTAAAATTATTTTTAGCAATCACGTTTTACTTAATTGCTTTAACGCTAAAAAGCATAAAAGAAATTTTTTTTTTATTAATTTGCTCGATTTAACTTTTAAAGCTAAAATGCTTAATTTTTATTTTTTTTAATGCCTTTTGAATTTAACGACAAAAAATTAAAATTAATTTTTATTACCGTTTTTATTTAATTGCATTTAACGCTTTCAGCATAAACAATGCTTATTTTGTTTTAATAGCGTTTATTTAACGTTTAACGCTAAAAGCAAAAAAATTTTTTATTTTGTTTTAATCATTTTATTTAACGGATTTAAACTAAAAATGTGAATTTAATCTTTTTTTTTAAATGCCGTTTTGATTTCCGTAAGCTGAAAACAATTAAAACACATTTTTTTATTCGTTTTAAAACTTAACGTAATTTGAATTTACATCTAAACGTTTAAATGCTTATTTTAAAAGAAAAATAAAATTTGATTTTTTATTTTCGCTTAAAACAGCATAAAGAGACGATTTATTCTTTTATTAATATGCTTCATTTAACGAATTCAACGATCTAAAATTTAAAATTTTTATTTACAAAACAGCATTGATTTTATTCGCGTTTTAACGCGAAAGCAAAAACGACAAAATTCTTTTATTATTCGTTTTTATTTTTATTGTCTATTTGAACGATTTCCCTAAAATGTTGAAAATGCTATTTTAGCAAAACAGCACGTTTGAGCTTTAATCTGCGTTTAACGCGTAAACAAGCATAAAAACGACGAATTTTTTTATTCTTTTTTTAATATGCTCTATTTGAACGTTTCAACTGCTTAAATGCTTGAAAATGCTTATTTTAGAAAAAAAATTTTTAGCTTTTAATTATGTTTAACGGTAAAACAATTAAAACGAAATTTTATTATTCGTTTTTATTAATATTGCTCATTTGAACGATTTACGTTAAATGCTTGAAAACTTATTTTAAAACAGCATTTTTTTAATCTTTTTAAAACAATTAAAGAAAATTTTATATCTTTTAAATTTGTTTTTAACGTTTAACGTTAAAAATGTTAAAAACCATTTTATACTTTTAGTTTAATCTGAACGATTTAAAACGATAAAATAAATTTTTATTATTCGCTTTAATTTGATTTATTTAACGATTCACATAAAAAGCTTGAAAATTTTTTTTTTGTAAAAGCTTTGTTTTAATTCGTTTAACGATTAAAGCTAAAACGAATTTTAACGTTTTATTAATTTGCTGTTTTGAAAAAGCGATAAAATTTTTTTTACCTATTTATTTCATTACGATTTAACAATGCTGTAAAATGCTTTTTAAAACATTTTTTTTAACTGCTTTTACAAACAGCATACAACGAAAATTTAATGCTTTTTTATAAAAGACGCGACTTTCATTCTGTTAAGTATTTTGAAAAACACAATTTATATTAACTTTTTTTAATATTCCATTTGAAGTTTAAAGTTTTAAGCTTAAAATGCTTTTAAAGCAAATCTAAAAATTTTTATTTGCTTTATGCGTTTTAACGGTAAAAAAAACTAAAAACAAAATTTTATTATTGTTTTAATAATACGTTTTTTTTGAACATTTCAACGATCTAGAATACTTGAAAATGCTTATTTTAGCAAAACAGCACGTTTTGAGTTTTAATCTGCGTTTCTAACGCGTAAAACAGCATAAAAATGTGACGAATTTTTTATTATTCGTTTTTATTAATATTGCTTCTATTTTAAACGATTTCAACGATCTAAAATGCTTGAAAATGCTTATTTTGTTAAAAAACAGCACGTTTTGAGTTTTAATCTGCGTTTTAACGCGTAAAACAGCATAAAAAACGACGAAATTTTATCATTCGTTTTTATTAATATTGCTCTACATTTGAACGATTTCAACGATCTAAAATGCTTGAAATGCTTATTTTAGCAAACAGCACGTTTTGAGCTGTAATCTGCGTTTTAACGCGTAAAACAGCATAAAACGACGAATTTTTTATTATCTGCTTTATTAATATTGCGCTCCATTATTTGAACGTGATTTCCAACGATCTAAAAATGCTTGAAAAATGTTTATTTTAGCAAAACAGCACACGTTTTGAGCTTTATTCTGCGTTTTAACGCGTAAAAACAAAAGCATAAAAAAAACGACGAAATTTTTATTATTCGTTTTTATTTTTATTGCGTCTATTTGAACGATTTCAACTATCTAAAAATGCTTCCTTGAAAATGCTTATTTTAGCAAAATGCCATCGTTTTGAGCTTTAATCTGCGTTTTAACGCGTAAAAATGTTAATAAAAAAACGACGAATTTTTTATTATTCGTTTTTATTACTATTGCTTCTATTTGGAACGATTTCAAACGATCTAAATGCTTGAAAAATGCTTATTTTAGCAAAACAGCACGTTTTGAGCTTTTAATCTGCGTTTTAACGCGTAAAACAGCATAAAAAACGACGAAATTCTTATTATCTTCGTTTTTTGCCACATTATGTCCATTTGAACGATTTCAACGATCTAAAATGCTTAAAATGCTTATTTTGAGCAAAACAGCACGTTTTGAGCTTTTAATCTGCGTTTTAACGCGTAAAAACAGCATAAAACGACGAATTTTTATTATTCGTTTTTAATAATATTGCTTCTATTTGAATTATTTCAACGATCTAAAATGCTTGAAAATGCTTATTTTAGCAAAAACAGCACGTTTTCGAGTTTTAATCTGCGTTTCAACGCGCGTAAAAACAGCATAAAACGACGAATTTTTTATTATTCGTTTTTATTAATATTGCTTCTATTTTAACGATTTCAACGATCTTAAAATGCTTTGAAATGCTTATTTCAGCAAAAAACATAACGTTTTGAGCTTTAATCCGCGTTTTCCTTTTAACGCGTAAAAACAAGCATAAAAACGACGAAATTTTCTTTTATTATTCGTTTTTACAATATTGCGTCTATTTCCGAACGATTTCAACGATCTAAAATGCTTGAAAATGCATATTTCAGCAAAACAGCACGTTTTGAGTTTATTCTGCGTTTTAACGCGTAAACAGTATAAAAAACGACGAAATTTTTATTATTCGTTTTTTATTTTTATTGCGTCTATTTGAACGATTTCCCAAACGGATCTAAAAATGCTTGAAAATGCTTATTTTAGCAAAAACAGCACGTTTTTGAGTTTTAATCTGCGTTTTAACGCGTAAAACAGCATAAAAAACGACGAAATTTTTATTATTCCGTTTTTATTAATATTGCGTCCATTTGAACGATTAAACGATCTAAAATGCTTGAAAATGTTTATTTTAAAGCAAACAGCACGTTTTGAGCTTTAATCTTCGCGTTTTAACGCGTAAAACAGCATAAAAAACGACGAATTTTTTATTATTCGTTTTTATTAATATTGCGTCTATTTTGAACGATTTCAACGATCTAAATGCTTGAAAAATGCTTATTTTAGCAAAACACGTTTTGAGCTTTAATCTGCGTTTTAACGCGCGTAAAACAAGTATAAAAAACGACGAAATTTTTATTATCTGTTTTTATTAATATTGCGTCCATTTGAACGATTTGCAACGTGATCTAAAATGCTTTGAAAATGCTTATTTTAGCAAAACAGCACGTTTTGAGCTTTAATCTGCGTTTAACGTAAACAGCATAAAAAACGACGAATTTTTATTATTCGTTTTGCCATTATTGCTTCATTATTTGAAACGATTTCAACGATCTAAAATGCTTGAAAATGCTTATTTTAGCAAAACAGCACGTTTTGAGTTTTAATCTGCTTTAACGCGTAAAACAGCATAAAACGACGAATTTTTATTATTCGTTTTATTAATATTGCTTCTATTTGAACGATTTCTAACGATCTAAAATGCTTGAAAATGCTTATTTTCGCAAAACAGCACGTTTTGTTTTAATCTGCGTTTTAACGCGTAAACAGCATAAAACGACGAAATTTTTATTATTCGTTTTTATTAATATTGCGTCTATTTGAACGATTTCAACGATCTAAAATGCTTTGAAAATGCTTATTTCCAGCAAAACAGCACGTTTTGAGTTTTCTTTATTCTGCGTTTTAACGCGTAAAACAGCATAAAAAAACGACGAAATTTTTATTATTCGTTTTTATTAATATTGCGTCTATTTGAACGATTTCAACGATCGAAAATGGTTGAAAATGCTTATTTTAGCAAAACAGCACGTTTTGAGCTTTAATCTGCGTTTCTGAACGCGTAAAACAGCATAAAAAACGACGAATTTTTTATTATTCGTTTTTATTAATATTGCTTCTATTTGAACGATTTCAACGATCTAAAATGCTTTGAAAATGCTTATTTTAGCAAAACAGCACGTGTTTTGAGTTTTAATCTGCGTTTTAACGCGTAAAAACAGCATAAAAAACGACGAATTTTTATTATTCGCTTTTTTATTAATATTGCGTCTATTTCCGAACGATTTCAACGATCTAAAATGCTTGAAAATGCTTTTATTTTAGCAAAACAGCACGTTTTTGAGCTTTAATCTGCGTTTTGATCGTAAAACAGCATAAAACGACGAATCTCTTTTATTATTCGTTTTTATTAATATTGCTTCTATTTGAACGATTTCAACGATCTAAAATGCTTGAAAATGCTTATTTTAGCAAAACAGCACGTGTTGAGCTTTATTCTGCGTTTTAACGCGTAAAACAGCATAAAAAACGACGAAATTTTTATTATTCGTTTTTATTTTATTGCGGCTATTTGAACGATTTCAACGATCTAAAATGCTTGAAATGCTAATGCGCAAAGTCGTTAACGTTTTGAGTTTTAATCTGCGTTTTAACGCGTAAAAACAGCATAAAACGACGAATTTTTTATTATTCGTTTTTATTAATATTGCTCTATTTGAACGATTTAACGATCTAAAATGCTTGAAAATGCTTATATTTCCAGCAAAACAGCACGTTTTGAGCTTTAATCTGCGTTTTAACGCGTAAACAGCATAAAAACGACGAAATTTTTATTATCTGTTTTTATTAATATTATGTCCATTTGAACGATTTCAACGATCTAAAAATGCTTGAAAATGCTTATTTTAAGCAAAACAGCACGTTTTGAGCTTTAATCATAGTTTTAACGCGTAAAACAGCATAAAAACGACGAATTTTGTCATTATTCGTTTTTTATTAATATTGCTTCTTATTTGAACGATTTTAACGGATCTAAAATGCTTGAAAATGCTTATTTTAGTAAAACAGCACGTTTTGAGTTTAATCTGCGTTTTAACGCGTGTGAAACAGCATAAAACGACGAATTTTTATTATTCGTTTTTATTAATATTGCTTCTATTTGAACGATTTCAACGATCTAAAATGCTTGAAAATGCTTATTTTAGCAGAAAACAGCACGTTTTGAGCTTATTCTGCGTTTACGCGTAAAACAAGCATAAAAAACGACAAATTTTATTATTCGTTTTATATTTTTATTGCGTCTATTTGAACGATTTCAACGATCTAAAATGCCGAAAATGCTTATTTTGTGCAAAACAGCAAATGTTTTGAGCTTTAATCTGCGCTTTGACGGCGTAAACAGCATAAAACGACAAATTTCATTATTCGTTTTTTATTAATACGTTTCTATTTGAACGATAACGATCTGTAAAATGCTTGAAATTGCTTATTTTAGCAAAACAGCACGCTTTGAGTTTTTATTCCGCGTTTTAACGCGCAAAATGTTACAAAAACGACGAAATTTTATTATCGCTTTTTATTTTCTTTACGCGTCTATTTTGAACGATTTCAACGATCTAAAATGCTTGAAAATGCTAATTTTGGCAAAACAAAATGTTCTGAGCTTTAATCTGCGTTTTAACGCGTAAAACAGCATAAAAACGACGAATTTTTATTATTCGTTTTATTAATATTAAGCTCTATTTGAACGATTTCCAACGATCTAAAATGCTTGAAAATTTTCGGCAAAACAGCACGTTTTGAGCTTTAATCTGCGTTTTAATGCGTGCTGCGCGTCTAATGAAATTTTTATTATCTGTTTTTATTAATATTGCGTCCATTTGAAACGATTTCAACGATCTAAAAATGCTTCTGAAAATAAAAGCGACGAAGCAAAACAGCACGTTTTGAGCTTTTAATCTGCGTTTTAACGCGTAAAACAGCATGTTCCACGAATTTTTTATTGGCTTCGTTTTTATTAATATCGCTCTACCTGAACGATTTCAACGACCAAACGCTTTGAAAATGCTTATTTTAGTAAAACAGCACGTTTTGAGCTTTAATCTGCGCTTTTACGCGTAAACAGCATAAAAACATCAACAATACCAATAAGAATACCTTTTTTATTATTCGTTTTTATTAATACGTCATTTGAACGATTTCAACGATCTAAAATGCTTGAAAATGCTTATTTTGTAAAACAGCACGTTTGAATTTTAATCTGCGTTTTTACGCGTAAACAGCAAAACGACGAATTTTTATTATTCGTTTTTATTAATTGCTTCTATTTGAACGATTTCAACGATCTAAAATGCTTGAAAATGCTTATTTAGCAAAACAGCACGTTTGAGCTTTAATCAGCTTTTTAAAAAGCGTAAAACAGCATAAAAACGACGAAATTTTATTATTCGTTTTTATTAATATCGTCTATTTGAACGATTTCAACGATCTAAAATGTTGAAAATGCTTATTTTAGCAAAACAGCACGTTTTGAGCTTTAACTGCGTTTTAAGGCGTAAAACAGCATAAAAACGACGAATTTTTATTATTCGTTTTATTAATATTGTCTATTTGAACGATTTCAACGATCTGAATACTTGAAATGCTTATTTTAGCAAAACAGCACGTTTTGAGTTTTAATCTGCGTTTTAACGCGTAAAACAAGTAAAAATGACGAATTTTTATTATCGTTTTTATTAATAGTTTCTATTTAAACGATTTCAACGATCTAAAATGCTTGAAAATGCTTATTTTAGAAAACAGCACGTTTTGAGTTTAATCTGCGTTTAACGCGTAAAACAGCATAAAAACAACACGAAATTTTATCATTCGTTTTTATTAATATTGCTTCTATTTGAACGATTTCAACGATCTAAAATGCTTGAAAATGTTTTTTGCAAAACAGCACGTTTTGAGCTGTAATCTGCGTTTTAACGCGTAAAACAGCATAAAAACGACGAATTTTTATTATTCGTTTTATTAATATTGCGTCTATTGAACGATTTCAACGATCTAAAATGCTTGAAAATGCTATTTTAGCAAAACAGCACGTTTTGAGCTTTAATCTGCGTTTTAACGCGTAAAAAGATAAAAAACGACGAATTTTTATTATTCGTTTTTATTAATATTGCTTCTATTTGAAACGATTTCAACGATCTAAAATGCTTGAAAAATGCTTATTTTGAAAAACAGCACGTTTTGTTTTAACTGCGTTTTAACGCGTAAACAGCATAAAACGACAAATTTTTTATTACGTTTATTAATATTGCTTCTATTTGCGATTTCAACGATCTAAAATGCTTGAAAATGCTTTAAAAACAGCACGTTTTGAGTTTAATCTGCGTTTTAACGTAAACAGCATAAAACGACGAAATTTTAATTTCGTTTTATTAATATTGTTATTTAAACGATTTCAACATCTAAAATGCTGAAAATGCTTATTTTAGCAAAACAGCACGTTTTGAGTTATTCGTTTTTACGCGTAAAACAGCATAAAAACGACGAAATTTTATTATTCGTTTTTTATTAATATTGCGTCTATTTGAAGATTTCAAGGGATCTAAAATGCTTGAAAATGCTTATTTTAAAAACAGCATGTTTTAGTTTTACTGCGTTTTAAGGGGAAAAAGAAAAAAACGCGTTTTTATTTTCTTTTTTATTAAAGCTTAAAACGATTTTTAACGTTAAAAAATTAAATGCTTTTTTTTAAAAAAAACAATTTTTTAAAATTTTATTTGCTTTTTGCAAAACAGAAAAAGAGTTTTATTTTCGTTTTTTTAAAGCTTAAAAATTTAACGTTAAAAAAAATGCAAAATTTTTTTTTTTAGCAAAAAGCATTTTATTTACGCGTTTTAAGCAAAACTTGCAAAAACGTTTTTTTTTATTTCTTTTTAAATTTCCATTAAAAATTTAAAATGTTTATTTTAAAAAAAGGTTTTAGAATCTGGTTTTAACGCAAAACGCTAAAACGAAAAAATTTTTTTTATTTCTTTTTAACGATTTAAGGAAAAAAAAATTTAAAAATTTTTTGAAAAAAGCACTTTTGAATTCGGTTTTAACGCAAAAAAACGTAAAAAGTTTTTAACGTTTTTTTAAATATTCGTTTTTTTAAAATTTCCTTTTAAAAAGTTAAATTTTATTTTGAAAAAACCCCTTTTGGTTTTAACGCTTTTGGGAAACGCTAAAAACGCAAAATTTAACGTTTTTTTAAATATTCGTTTTAAAAAATTTTTTTAAAAAGTTTAAAAGTTTATTTTGAAAAACCCCTTTTGACTTTAATTGGTTTTAAGGGTAAAAGTTTAAAACAGTTTTTATTACGTTTTTTTTAAATTTTTTATTTAACGTTTAAAAATTAAAAAAGTTAAAAGATTTTGAAAAGGGTTTTGGAAAACATTTTAAGCAAAAAACCTAAAAACGCGAATTTTTAACGTTTTTTTTAAATTTGTTTTTTAAATTTAACGTTTAAAAAAGTTAAAATGTTTAAAAATTTT
>NW_027048542.1:0-8951 GCF_025399875.1 Dalotia coriaria | reverse complement strand
GGGGCCGGGTTTAAAAAAAGTAAAAAACTTTTTTAAAAACGAGGGGAAATTTTTTAACAAAAATTTTTTTTTTCGTTTTTTTAAAAATTTTTTTTAATTTTGAGGGGTCTTTTTTTTTAAAAACGATTTCAACGGAATCCAAAAAAAAATTTTTGGCGAAAATTTTCCCTTATTTTTTGCAAAACAAAACTTTTTTAAAAACCCCCTTTTGATTTTTCCTTTTTAACGCGAAAAAACAGCATAAAAGCTTTTTTTTATTATTGTTTTTTATTTTTTGGCTCTATTTGGTTTCCGATCAAAAATGCTTAAAAATCTTTTTTTAGCAAAACAGCACGTTTGGCAAGGGGTTTTAAGCAAACCAAAAAACGAATTTTTTTTATTCGTTTTTTTTTTAATATTGCTTCTATTTGAACGATTTAAACGATCTTGCAAAAACTTTTCGAAAACAGCACGGGCAATCCGTTTTCCGTAAAACACATAAAAACGACGTTTTTTTATCCGTTTTTTAATATTGCTCTATTTAAAGGGGTTTAAAACGATCTAAAATGGAAATGTTTTTTTAAAAACAGCCGTTTGATTTTAATCGCTTTTAAACGCGAAAAACCATAAAACGACGAATTTTATTATTGTTTTTATTAATATTGTTCTATTTGAACGATTTCAACGTCTAAAATGCTTGAAAATGCTTATTTTTACAAAACGCCGTTTTGAGCTTTAATCTGCGTTTTAAGCGTAAAACAGCATAAAACGAATTTTTATTATTCTTTTTTTTATTAATATTGCGTCTATTTGAACGATTTAACGATCTAAAATGCGAAAATGTTATTTTCAAAACAGCAGTTTGAGCTTTAATCTGCGTTTTAACCGTAAAACAGCATAAAATACAATTTTATTATTCTTTTTTATTAATATTGCCTATTTGAACGATTTCAACGTCTAAATGCTTGAAAATGCTTTTTTAGCAAAACGCACGTTTTGAGCTTTAATCTGCGTTTTGGCGCGTAAAACAGCATAAAAACGACGAATTATTTATTATTCGTTTTGTGCATTATTTAGCTCTATTTGATCGATTTCAACGATCTAAAATGTGAAAATGCTTATTTTAGCAAAACAGCGTTTTTGAGCTTTAATCTGCGTTTTAACGCGTAAAACAGCAGCAAAACGACGAAATTTTTATTATTCGTTTTTATTAATATTGCGTCTATTTGAACGATTTCAGCGATCTAAAAATGCTTGAAAATGCCCATTTTGTAACGAAACAGCACGTTTCGAGCTTTAATCTGCGTTTAACGCGTAAACAACTTTATAAAAACGACAGATTTTTATTATTCGTTTTTTAGTAATATTGGTTCTATTTAAACGATTTTTAGCCATCTAAAATGGCGAAAATGCTTATTTTAGCAAAACAGCACGTTTGCAGGCTTTTGAAATCTGCGTTTTAGCGCGTAAAAACAGCATAAAACGACGAATTTTTTATTTTCGTTTTTATTAATATTACTTCCTATTGAACGGTTCAACGTCTAAAATGCTTGAAAATACTTATTTTATAAAACAGCGCGATTTTGAGCTTTAATCTGCCGTTTTAACGCGTGAAACATAAAACGACGAAATTTTATTATTCGTTTTTATTAATATTGGTATATATTTGAACGATTTCAACGATCACAAAAATACTTGAAAATGCTTATTTTATACAAAACAACACGTTTGAGCGCGTCTGCGTTTTTAACGCGTAAAACAGCAGAACGACAAATTTTTATTATTCGTTTTTATTAATATTGCGTCTATTTGAACATTTCGACGATCTAAAAATGGCGAAAATGCTTATTTTAGCAAAACAGCACGTTTTTGAGCTTTAATCTGCGTTTTAACGCGTAAAAACAGCATAAAAACGACGAAATTTTTATTATTCGTTTTCTATTAATAATTGCGTCTATTGAACGATTTGAACGATCTAAAATGCTTGAAAATGATTATTTTAGCAAAACAGCACGTTTGAGCTTTAATCTGCGTTTTTTAACGCGTAAAACAACATAAAAGCGACAATTTTTATTATTCGTTTTTATTAATATTGCTTCTATTTGGTGTGATTTCAACGATCTAAAATGCTTGAAAAATGCTTATTTTAGCAAAACAGACACGTTTGAGCTTTAATCCTGCGTTTTAAGCGCGTACAACAGCTTTATAAAATCGACGATTTTTTTATTATTCGTTTTTTATTAATATTGTGCGTCTATTTGAACGATTTCAACGATCTAAAATGCTTGAAAATGATTATTTTAGCAAAACAGCACGTTTTGAGCTTTTAATCTGCGTTTTAACGGGTAAAACAGCATAAAAACGACGAAATTTTTTATTATTCGTTTTTATTAATATTGTAGCTTCTATTTGAACGATTTCAACGATCTAAAATGCTTGAAAATGCTTATTTACAGCAAAACAGCACGTTTGAGCTTTTAATCTACGTTTTAACGCGTAAAACAGCATAAAACGACGAATTTTTTATTATTCGTTTTTTATTAATATTCCAGCACCATTTGAACGATTTCAACGATCTAAAATGCTTGAAAATACTTATTTTAGCAAAACAGCACGTTTGAACTTTAATCTGCGTTTTAACGTAAAACAACATAAAACGCGACCGAATTTTTTATTAATATTTAGCTTCTATTTGTGAACGATTTCAACGATCTAAAATGCTTGAAATACTTATTTTAGCAAAACAGCGTTTTGAGCTTTTAATCTGCGTTTTTAACGCGTAAAACAGCATAAAACGACGAATTTTTTATTCGTTTTATTAATATTGCTTCTATTTACGAACGATTTCAACTTGATCTAAAATGCTTGAAAATGATTATTTTAGCAAAACAGCACGTTTTGAGCTTTAATCTGCGTTTTTAACGCGTAAAACAGCAAAAACGACGGTACTTTATTATTCGTTTTATTAATATACTTCTATTTGAACGATTTCAGCGATCAAAATGCTTGAAAATGCTTATTTACCTTAAAACAGCGTTTTGAAACTTTAATCTCGTTTAACGCGTAAAACAACATACGACGAAATTTTTGTTATTCGTTTTTATTAATATTGTGTCTATTTGAAGACGGTTTCAACGATCTAAAATGGCGAAAATGCTTATTTTTAGCAAAACAGCACGTTTTGAGCTTTACAATCTGCGTTTTAACGCGTAAAACAGCATAGAAACGACAGGTACAATATTCGTTTTTTACTAATATTGCTTCTATTTGAACGATTTCAACGATCTAAAATGCTTGAAAATGATTATTTTAGCAAAACGGCACGTTTTGAGCTTTGAAAACCACTGATTTAACGCGTAAAACAGCATAAAACGACGGGGAAATTTTTATTATTCGTTTTACTAATATTGCACGTCTATTTGAACGATTTCAACGATCTAAAATGCTTGAAAATGATTATTTTAGCAAAACAGCACGTTTTGAGAGGAAGCTTTTAATCTGCGTTTTAACGCGTAAAAACAACATAAAACGGCAGGTATTTTTTATTATTCGTTTTCCAGTATGTTAGCTACGGCTGAACGATTTCAGCGATCTACTAAAATGCTTGAAAATGCTTATTTTAGCAAAACAGCACGTTTTGAGGCGCAATGCGTTTTAACGCGTAAAACAGCATAAAACGACGAATTTTTTATTATTCGTTTTTATTAATATTGCGTCTATTTAATTTCAACGATCACAAAATGCTTGAAAATGATTATTTTAGCAAACAGCGTTTTTGAGCTTTTAATCTGCGTTTTTAACGCGTAAAACCTTATAAAACTACAGAAATTTATATTATTAGTTTTTTGTTAAATATTGCTTCTGTTGAACAGTTCAACGATCTAAAATGCTTGAAAATGCTTATTTTAGCAAACAGCACGTTTTGAGCTTTAATCTGCGTTTAACGCGTAAACAGCATAAAATGACAGATTTTTTAATATTCGTTTTTTTACTAATATTGCTTCTATTTGAACGATTTCAACGATCCACAAAATTCTTGAAAATGCTTATTTTGTATGTAAAACAGCACGTTTGAGCTTTAATCTACGTTTTAACGCGTAAAACAACATAAAACGACAGAAATTTTATTATTCGTTTTTATTAATATTGTGTCTATTTGAACGATTTCAGCAGTCTAAAATGCTTGAAAATGCTTATTTTAGCAAAACAGCACGTTTTGAGCTTTTAATCTGCGTTATAAAGCGTAAAACAGCATAAAACGACGAATTTTTATTATTCGTTTTATTAATATTGCGTCTATTTGAACGATTTCGACGATCTAAATGCTTAAAATACTATTTTAGCAGCAAAACAGCACGTTTTGAGCTTTTAATCACAAGATTTTAACGCGTAAAACAGCACTTATAAAACGGCAAAATTTTATTATTCGTTTTTTTATTAATATTGCACGTCTATTTAGGAACGATTTCAACGATCTAAAATGCTTGAAAATGCTTATTTTAGCAAAACAGCACGTTTTGAGCTTTTAATCTGCGTTATAAAGCGTAAAACAGCATAAAACGACAGGTACATTATTCGTTTTTATTAATATTGCGTCTATTTGAACGATTTCGACGATCTAAAATGCTTGAAAATACTTATTTTAGCAAAACAGCACGTTTTGAGCTTTTAATCTGCGTTTTAACATGAAGCAGCATAAAAACGACGGGAATTTTTATTATTCGTTTTTATTAATATTGCGTCTATTTGAACGATTTCAACGATCACAAATGCTTGAAAATGATTATTTAGCAAAACAGCACGTTTTGAGCTTTAATCTGCGTTTTTTAACGCGTAAAACAGCATAGAAACGACGAATTTTTTATTATTCGTTTTTATTAATATTTAGCGCTTCTATTTGAACGATTTCAGCTTGATCTAAATGCTTGAAAATGCTTATTTTAGCAAAACAGCGCGTTTTAATTTTAATCTGCGTTTTAACGCGTAAAAACAGCATAAAACGACGAAATTTTTATTATTCGTTTTTTATTAATAATTGCGTCTATTTGAACGATTTCGACGTCTAAAATGCTTGAAAATGCTTATTTTAGCAAACGGCACGTTTTTGAGCTTTAATCTGCGTTTTTAACGCGTAAAACGGCATAAAACGACAATTTACATTATTCGTTTTTATTAATATTACTCCTATTTGAACATTGATTTCAGCGATCTAAAATGCTTGAAAATGCTTATTTTAGCAAACAGCACGTTTTGAGCTTTAATCTGCGTTTTTTAACGCACGTAAAACCTGTATAAAACGACGAACTTTTATTATTCGTTTTATTAATATTGCGTCTATTTGAACGATTTCAACTTGATCTAAAATGCTTGAAAATGATTATTTCAACGCCAAAACAACACGTTTTGAGCTTTAATCTTCTACGTTTTAACGCGTAAAACAACTAT
The DNA here is from genome assembly GCF_025399875.1 of Dalotia coriaria. Taxonomy (NCBI): domain Eukaryota; kingdom Metazoa; phylum Arthropoda; class Insecta; order Coleoptera; family Staphylinidae; genus Dalotia; species Dalotia coriaria. The sequence continues at coordinate 3,527 of NW_027048542.1, read as the reverse complement.
AAAAACTTCTAGCAGAAATTTATATTATTCGTTTTATTAATATTGCTTCTATTTGAGCGATTTCAACGATCTAAAATGCTTGAAAATGCTTATTTTAGTAGAACAGCTTACGTTTGAGCTTTTAATCTGCGTTTTAGCGCGTAAAACAGCATAAAACGACGGGTACTGATATTCGTTTTTATTATGTGAAAGCTTCTATTTGAACGATTTCAACGATCTAAAATGCTTGAAAATGCCATTTTAGCAAAACAGCACGTTTAGAGCTTTAATCTGCGCACGTTTTAACGCGTAAAACAACATAAAACGGCAATTTTTATTTTTTCTTTTTTATTAATATTGCTTCTATTTGAACGATTTCCAGCTTGATCTAAATGCTTGAAAATGCTTATTTAGCAAACAGCACGTTTTGAGCTTTAATCTGCGTTTTAACGCGTAAAACAGCATAAAAACGACGAATTTTTATTATTCGTTTTATTATGTGCTTCTATTTGAACGATTTCAACGATCTGGAAATGTGAAAGTAGTTATTTTAGCAAAACAGCGTTTTGAGCTTTTAATCTGCGTTTTAACGCGTAAAACAGCATAAAACGGCCATTTTGTATTCGTTTTAATATTGCTTCTATTTGAACGATTTCAACTTGATCTAAAATGCGAAAGTACTTATTTTATGTAAAACAGCGCGTTTTGAGCTTTAATCTGCGTTTTAACGCGTAAACAGCATAAAACGACGAATTTTTATTTTCGTTTTTATTAATGTGCTTCTGTTGAACGATTTCAACGGTTGATAAATACTTGAAAATACTTATTTTAGCAAAACAGCACGTTTGAGCTTTAATCTGCGTTTTTAACGTAAAACAGCATAGCAGCGATTACATTATTCGTTTTTTTATTAATATTGCGAAAAAGCTTCTATTTGAACGATTTCCAGCCGTCTAAAATGCTTGAAAATGCTTATTTTGGCAAAACAGCACGTTTTTGAGCTTTTAATCTGCGTTTAACGCGGTAAAACAGCATAAAACGACGAATTTTTTATTTTCGTTTTATTATATTGCTTCTATTTGTAGACAATTCCAGCGATCTAAAATGCTTGAAAATGCTTATTTTAGCAAAACAGCACGTTTTGAGCTTTAATCTGCGTTTTAACGCGTAAAACAGCATAAAACGACGAATTTTTTGTTATTCGTTTTGTTAATATTGCTTCTATTTGGGCGTTCAGCGTCCAAAATGCTTGAAAATGATTATTTTAGCAAACAGCGTTTTGAGCTTTAATCTGCGTTTTAGCGCGTAAAACAACAAAACGATGAATTTTTATTATTCGTTTTACTAATATTGCTTCTATTTGAACGATTTCAACGATCTAAAATGCTTGAAAATGCTTATTTTAGCAAAACAGCAGCACGTTTTGAGCTTTAATCTGCGTTTTAACGCGTAAAACAGCATAAAACGACGAGAATTTTTATTATTCGTTTTGTGTCATGGTAAATACCAATGTTTTAACGCGTAAAGCATAAAACGACGAATTTTTATTATTCGTTTTATTAATATTGCACGTCTATTTGAACGATTTCGACGATCTAAAATGCTTGAAAATGCTTATTTTAGCAAAACAGCACGTTTTGAGCTTTTAATCTGCGTTTTAACGCGTAAAACAGCATAAAAACGACGAAATTTTTTACATTATTCGTTTTTATTAATATTGCGTCTATTTGAACGATTTCAACGATCTAAAATGCTTGAAAATGCTTATTTTAGCAAAACAGCACTTTTTGAGTTTTTAATCTGCGTTTTAACGCGTAAAACAGCATAAAACGAGGGAATTTTTTTATTCGTTTTTATTAATTTGCTTCTATTTGAACGATTTCAACGATCTAAAATGCTTGAAAATGCTTATTTTAGCAAAACAGCACGTTTTGAGCTTTAATCTGCGTTTAACGCGTAAAACAGCATAAAAACGACGAATTTTTTATTATTCGTTTTTATTAATTGCTTCTATTTGAACGATTTCAACGCTAAAATGCTTGAAAATGCTTATTTTAGCAAAACAGCACGTTTTGAGTTTTAATCTGCGTTTAACGCGTAAAACAGCATAAAACGACAATTTTTTTTATTATTCGTTTTTTTTAATATTGCTTCTATTTGAACGATTTCAACGATCTAAAATGCGAAAATGCTTTTTTTTAGCAAAACAGCACGTTTGAGCTTTAATCGCGTTTTAACGCGTAAAACACAAAAAAACGACAAAATTTTTATTATTCTTTTTTTATTAATATTGCGTCTATTTGAACGATTTCAACGACTAAAATGCTTGAAAATGCTTATTTTAGCAAAACAGCGTTTGAGCTTTAATCTGCGTTTTAACGCTTTAAACAACATAAAAAGACAATTTTTTTATTATTCGTTTTTTATTAATATTGCTTTATTTGAACGATTTAAGATCTAAAATGCTTGAAAATCTTATTTTAGCAAAACAGCACTTTTTGAGTTTTTAATCGCGTTTAACCGCGTAAAACAGCATAAAAAGACAAAATTTTTATTATTCGTTTTTATTAATATTGCTTCTATTTGAACATTTCAACGATCAAAAAATGCTTGAAAATGCTTATTTTAGCAAAACAGCACGTTTTGAACTTTAACCCGCGTTTTAACGCGTAAAACAACATAAAACGACAAAATTTTTATTATTCGTTTTTATTAATATTGCGTCTATTTGAACGATTTAAACGATCTAAATGCGTGAAAATGCTTATTTTAGCAAAACAGCACGTTTTGAGCTTTTATTCGCGTTTTAACGCGTAAACATCATAAAACGACAAAAATTTTTATTATTCGTTTTTATTTATTGCGTCTATTTGAACGTTTCACGATTTGAAGGGTTCAACGATCTAAAATGCTGAAAATGCTTATTTTAGCAAAACAGCACGTTTTGAGTTTTATTCTGCGTTTTAACGCGTAAAACAGCATAAAACGACGAAATTTTTATTATTCGTTTTTTATTTTTATTGCGTCTATTTGAACGATTTCAACGATCTAAAATGCTGAAAATGCTTATTTTAGCAAAACAGCACGTTTTGAGCTTTATCTGCTTTTTAACGGGGAAAAGCATAAAACGACGAATTCTTTATTATTCGTTTTTTATTATTGCTTCTATTTGAACGATTTCAACGATCTAAAATGCTTGAAAATGCTTATTTTAGCAAAACAGCACGTTTTGAGCTTTAATCTGCGTTTTAACGCGTAAAACAGCATAAAAACGACGAATTTTTTATTCGTTTTTATTAATGTGTTCTATTTGAACGATTTCAACGATCTAAAAATGCTTGAAAATGCTTATTTTAGCAAAACAGCACTTTTTAAAAAGCTTTTAATCTGCGTTTTAACGCGAAAAACAGCATAAAAACGACGAAATTTTTATTTCTTTATTAATATTGTGTCTATTTGAACGATTTCAACGATCTAAAATTTTTGAAAATGCTTTATTTAAAGCAAAACAGACGTTTTAGTTAATCGCTTTATTAAAAAATAAAACG